>NW_020525901.1:0-144792 GCF_003368295.1 Carassius auratus
TGGCAGTGGAAATTAATGTTTCCCTCTAACTATAATATAGTAGTATTTAGACGGAAGGATAAGGCTGGGTAGGGTGGGGAAGAGGGATCATTTAGGTTTTATTTTTTTTATTTATTATTATTTTTTCTGTACTCTGTATGTCTATCTGTTGATTCTGTTCTTCTTTTAGCATTGTTGTATGTTCTAAAAACAAAAAGAGGACAGTAGGTCCTAACTGCACATATTTCTATATGGATATACATTATACTCTTGTGTATGATGTAGATTATATAACAATGTGAATATGTGCTCTAATAAAAATATTTGAAACAAACTGTTACTTTTGTGAACATGCTATGTTTCAACAGGCTGTGAAGAAATAATAGGCTGAGTATCCATAAGTGAAAGCTAACATCATGTTTCATGATGATATATCCCAGCAGTAAACATTTACAGGGTGAAAAGCCAATGGTCCTACTTCTCAGCCATGTGTACTCCATACTGAACTTGTGATAAATATGAAACCTCTTCATTTACCATTACCAACTAATTATGGTTCGATAAGTATGATTCAACCATGCTAATGCAATTCCCTAATGCCAACATAATTTGAGGTTAATCAAAATAATATTGTAGTTGATAATATCAAATATAGCGTAATAACATAAAAATACTGATTACATATTTGTAAAATAATGATTACATATATAGGAAATGTTCCAAATTCTGCATGTAATTGTCTATTATCATAAGAAGGCTAACAAAAAAACAGGCAACTCTGTTGTAATTAGTCCATTTAATGTTGAATATTCAGATATCAGATACCTCATGTGTGTTGGGAGGGACTTATTCAACAACTAAATGAAGCATCATTTCTGAGCAGAGTCTTATTCAACTAGACACTCTTCACAGACTGCTGTGGTGTATTCATTGTCATATCTACAGTAGCACACTTTTGGTTTGAGATGTTTAGTCCGTGCCTAATATTCTTCATATGAATAATATATTGGATATTGATAACAGCAATTGTTTATAAACTAAACATTTATAATATAATTTATTTATTATATAAAACATTTACTATTTTGTTTAAAAGCAGATAACTGAGGTTGAGTCATTGATGGATTCCAGTGAGATTCAAGGTTTATGCACTAATATATATATTGAAAACTAACTAACTAATATAATATATATATATTATATATAATATATATATATATATATATATATATATATTTATATATATATATATATATAATTGAAAAACAGATGCAATTGAATAGTTTTACTGACTGCATTAAAAACTTTGCAGCTTTATTAGATGTTCAATCTGGTCTGTATTTCCTTTTCTGTGTAAATGAGGATGAAAATTAACAGTTATTTCTTCATATGCTGAGATGATTTGATGAGTTGTCATGTTTTAAATCAGGATGGCCATACGTGTGATTGTGGTACTAACACTTTTTACTGGGTTGTGCGTTGAGAATTTGACAGGTATGTTTATCTGTAACCATTTGTGTGTAGTCATATTACATATCAATCAGATTAAATTATTAAAATTATAGGCTGACGGATTTTTATTGGAAGCTTTTGGTAAACTAATTGATTGATTGATTTGTCTCTTTTTTTAATTTTTTTTTATTAATTGAACAGCCAATCTTGCTCTTAATGCCAAAGTGATGCAGTCATCCTTAGAAACCAACAGGGAGATGCTGAACATGCAGTAGATGAAACAGAGATGCAGATTACTGGAAGGGCTCATGCTCTCACACTAAAGCTGAGTATAACCCATGGTGGAGAGCTGACCTTGGAAACATCTACAGTATAAGCAAGGTTTCCATCACTAATCGTAGAGACTGTTGCAAAGAGCGAATCAGAGAGCTCAGATTCGCATTGGTAACAGTCTGGAGAACAACGGAAACAACAATGAGCTGTAAGAAATGTTTCAAATGTTTTATAATCTTTGATGTTTGATGTTTATGATGCCCGATCTGGTTTAACTGGGGAGATCATACATTCACTTTTTCCTGGACATGTCCTCTTAAAAAAAAAAAAAAAAAAAAGATGCGTCCAACCAGGATTTCTAAATCATCGAAAAAGTCTGGGATTCAGCTTTGGTTTTCTACAGTCGCCATTCTGTTTGTGCAATTTTGTATTGCTCTTAAAATTCTCTTTAGGTACCGAATTCTCACATGCCTCAATTGGTCGTCTTGTAAGCAAACATTGGTCAAACTGCATGTCTGTCGACCTGTTAGTTTCTTCTTTGCTCTGCAATATATGTTTCACTGCGTGAGAAAATGATGTGTGGTGAGATCGCCATGGCTTTTGAGACATAGCAACAGTAACTATGGAAGGGTGGGTAATTGAGAAGGATCAGTTGATGTCAGGTCATTTATAGCAATGTGATATAAAACATGAACAATCATTTTGTATTGTGAAGAGTGCTATTCAACTTCATTTGATTTCAATAGTCTAACTGAATTTGTTGAATTTACATTGCATTGAGAGGCCTCTGGTTTCCATTTTAACACTGTCCTTTATGTGTTTGCAGGGTTGAAACTGTTGTCTATGCTTTCGATGGCACAAAAACATTTGAGTTTGAGCCTGTTAACGGCCGATATGTCAACATTTTTATACCCGGGTATGATAAAATTATTACTCTGTGTGAAGTCGAGGTGTTTGGAGGTAAGGGACAGAGAGAAAAGACAGCTCTGTGATAGATTGTGTTCATGTATTTACTAATGTGTGTATGACTGTTATTATTTTATTAACAGAAGCAGGCAAACCACTGTACATTTGTGTTCCAAGTGAGTGCTCTTCATTTCTCTGAATGCTGTCAGTTACACATATATTTTATAACCAATAAGGGATCATGTACATTCAGACAGTAGTTATCTATGAACATGCTCAAAGTGCTTTTTTGTCAAGGTAAATTTGATTTATTTAGTTTTGTTATTTAAGGCTCTTTTGTGAAGGCCTGCCCAATCTTACTATTAGAAAAAATAATGAGTAATAATTGAGCCATAATTAAGTTTCTGAGGGCAGAAACTACGGTAACACAGGACTGTCAGTCAGCAGCTGTGGGCGGAGCCTAAACAATGTAATGTCACACTGCTCAGAGAATCACAACAGCATGTCTAATTAGACTGATTTGGTTTAATGGGAATTATTTTTTTATTATTGTAGGGTGGTTGTTTTCACACATTTATGTCCAAACATGTTACAGTGGAGATGCCCTTTAAAATGGTCTTTTCTGTTCTGTTCTGTTTCTGTTTCTTTTATAAAACTGTGTCACGGAATATGCTTCTTTACTAATACATATCGATATACGTATAAGCAAGAAAAGTGTCACGATATATTACTGTATTGATATTTTGAGCACAGCCCTATTTAAAGCCTTGTTCAATGTGTCCCTTTTACACTTTGACCTGCCTCTTCAAAGGTCTCAGCATGGCCCCGGACTTGAGTTTAAATGTTTAATCAGCTCACTAGTAATAAATGCAATATTTACAGATATTATAAATAAATGTTTATTGTAATAACAATAATGTCTTATTTTATATAAATCAGGAAATCTTGCTCTTGGAGGTCAAGCAGTTCAGACCTCGACATACGATAATTTCGGAGATGCTCAAAATGCTATCGATGGAAACAGGCAGTCAATGTACGCACTCAGGTCATGCAGCCATACTAACGGGGACAAGGACCCCTGGTGGAGAGTTGACCTGAAGGACGTCTACAGGGTAACCAGGGTTAGCATCACTAATCGTGGAGACTGCTGTGAAAAGAGGATCAAGGGTGTTCAAATCCGTATCGGCAACAGCCTGGAGAATAACGGCAACAATAATCAGCTGTAAGTGCTGTCTCTCTCTTAAAACTTTAAATAAATTATTAGAAAATTAATAAATATGATCAAATTGCTTTGAATAAATCCTTTTACAGGTTTTTTTATTTATTTTTCTAATGCTTACACAGTTTTTGAAATTATAGCTCCATTTCTCAAACTAAAGATTAGCAAAACACAAAACTAAGCAATTTTAAGGCCATGTCCACACATACATGTTTATTTTTATAAAGTGAGTTTTTCCTTCTTTTTAAAAGAAAATTTCTGTCCACATGAAAACGCAAATGTGTGCTATGAAGCACTGCCAAGAGTGTGCCAAGCCAACAGTTGGTGATACAATCTCAGCTCTAAAGCCATGCTGGCCAATCAGAAACCCAGTAAAAATAACTTTAAAAACAACTGTGTTCATGTGGATGAGGCCTAAATCCTTTTAATACAAACTTGCCTTTGAAAGAAGTATATCTGATACGCCCCCCTCTTTTTCTCTGTTCCTGTGTCTCTTCACAGGGTTGCGACTGTTGGGTTCATTCCACTTGGAAACACAAAAACTTTTCAGTTTAAGCCTGTTAAGGGACGATACGTAAACCTTATTGTGCCTGGACGCAATGAATTCCTCACTCTGTGTGAAGTTGAGGTTTATTCAGGTGAGAGATAAAGGGAGAGAGACATTTTAATTTTTATATATGTACTATATGTTTATGTTGCCTTAAGGATTTTCCCCCCTCTGATTTCATTGCCAGATTAAGTGGAACAAGATGACGATACACCACAGTCCACTGATCCTATGAGCAGAATTAATCAAACTACTGTTTTCTGAGCAATACCAATATTGCACTTTTTTCATTGTTTTTATTTTACTTATACACCTTTATCCTTCCTTCCTCCCATCCTTTGTTTAGATTTGCTTTCTATATTAATAAATTACTACAGCATTAGATGTTGTTTTGCATGTTTCTGAATCAAAAAATCTTTTGGATCTTTACATTGAGGAGGAGGTATAGTGAAAGTGATATGAAGTAATTTGAAGTGCACTGATTTTAATGACAACAGCAAAACTATATATACATATATATTTATTAATAACTGTTTGTTCCACTGTCTATCAGTTTTGACAGAAGACATGCATTGATTGTAGTCTGTTTAATGAATACTATTTATTTAATGACACTGTAATATGCTCTGGTCCCCTCCCTGCTTACAGTGGTGACGAGATGCATAGCAGATTGTCATCACTCAATGGCTGGATGTCTAAGAGGTGCCCACAAAATAACATAGGTTTCATAGACAATTGGACAAGCTTTTGGGGCAGACCTTACCTGTTGAAAAGAGATGGTCTTCATCCCTCCTGGGGTGGTGCTGCTCTTCTGTCTAGAAATATGGCACATAGTCTTAGTGTTTATACCTGACTAACTGGGGCCCAGGTCAGGAAGCAGACAGACTGGCTAAACCGACCGTCTGCTAGCTGCCTCCCGTCACAGAGGTCAGTTAATTCTCAGCACACAGAGACTCTTTCACCTAGATATCACACTATAGAGACTGTGTCTGTTCCCCGAACTACAAAATACAAAAAAAGTCCAAAACAAGTTAAGGTTAACAATTTATTTGAGGTTCAACAAATAAAAAACAGATGCAATATGGATAAACAAATGATAAAGCTTGGCTTATTGAATATCAGATCCATTTCTACGAAAACACTTTTTGTAAATAATATGATAACTGATCATAATATAGATGTACTCTGTTTGACAGAAACCTGACTAAAACCTGATGATTACATTATTTTAAATGAGTCCACCCCCCAAGATTACTGTTATAAACACGAGCCAGGTCTAAAAGGCAAAGGGGGAGGAGTTGCTTCAATTTATAATAACGTTTTCAGGATTTCTCAGAGGGCAGGCTTCAAGTATAACTCGTTTGAAGTAATGGTGCTTCATATAACATTATCCAGAGAATAAAATGTTAACGATAAATCCCCTGTTATGTTTGTACTGGCTACTGTATACAGGCCACCAGGGCACCATACAGACTTTATTAAAGAGTTTGGTTACATCCGAGTTAGTTCTGGCTGCAGATAAAGTTTTAATAGTTGGTGATTTTAATATCCATGTTGATAATGAAAAAGATGCATTGGGATCAGCATTTATAGGCATTCTGAACTGTATTGGGGTTAGGCAACATGTTTCAGGACCTACTCTTTGTCGAAATCATACTCTAGATTTAATACTGTCACATGGAATTGATGTTGATAGTGTTGAAATTATTCAGCCAAGTGATGATATCTCAGATCATTATTTAGTTTTGTGCATACTGCATATAGCCAAATTGTAAATTATACTTCTTGTTACAAGTATGGAAGAACCATCACTTGTACCACAAAAGACTGCTTTTTAAGTTATCTTCCTGATGTATCAAAATTCCTTAGCATATCCAAAACCTCAGAACAACTTGATGTAACAGAAACTATGGACTCTCTCTTTTCTAGCACTTTAAATACAGTTGCTCTTTTACGCTTAAGGAAGATTAAGGAAAAAAGTTTGACACCATGGTATAATGCGCATACTTGCACCCTAAAGAGAGCAGCCCGAAAAATGGAGCGCAGCCGGAGGAAAACAAAACTTGAGGTATTTCGTATTGCTTGGCGGGAAAGTAGCCTATCCTACAGAAAAGCATTAAAAACTGCTAGAGCCAATTACTTTTCTTCTCTTTTAGAAGAAAACAAACATAACACCAGGTATTTATTCAATACAGTGGCTAAATAAACGAAAAATAAAACCTCAACAAGTGTTGACATTTCCCAACACCACAGCAGTAATGACTTTATTAACTCTTTTACTTCTAAAATCGATACTATTAGAGATAAAATTGCAACCTTTCAGCCGTCAGCTACAGTATCACATCAGACCCCCCGAGGAACAGTTCCACTCATTCTCTACTACAGGAGAGGAAGAATTGTATAAATTTACATAATCTAAACCAACAACATGTACGTTATACCCTATACCATCTAAGCTCCTAAAAGAGGTGCTTCCAGAAGTCATAGATCCTTTTCTAACTATTATTAATTCCCCATTGTCATTAGGATATGTCCCCAAAACCTTCAAACTGGCTGTTATTAAGCCTCTCATGAAAAAAACACAACTTGACCCCAAAGAACTAGTTAATTATAGACCAATCTTGAATCTCCCTTTTCTGTCCAAGATACTAGAAAAGATGGTATCCTCACAATTATATTCCTTCTTAGAGAAAAATGGTATATGTGAGGATTTCCAGTCAGGATTTAGACCGTATCATAGTACTGAGACTGCTCTCCTTAGAGTTACAAATGATCTGCTCTTATCATCTGATCGTGGGTGTATCTCTCTATTAGTGCTATTGGATCTTGGTGCTGCGTTTGACACAATTGACCACAATATTCTTTTGCATAGACTTGAACACTTTGTTGGCATCAGTGGAAGTGCATTAGCATGGTTTAAATCATACTTATATGACCGCCATCAGTTCGTAGCAGTGAATGAAGATGTATCATATCGATCACAAGTGCAGTATGGAGTACCCCAAGGCTTAGTAATAGGGCCGCTATTCTTCACGCTTTATATGTTACCCTTGGGAGATATCATCAGGAAACATGGTGTTAGCTTTCACTATTATGCTTATGATACTCAGCTCTATATTTCTTTGTGGCCCGGTGAAACACATCAATTTGAAAAACTAGTGGAATGCATAGTCGATATAAAAAACTGGATTACGAGTAATTTCTTACTGCTCAATTCTGAAAAAGCAGAGGTTTTAATTATAGGACATAAAATCTCTGCATGTAATAACCTAGAACACTGTCTAAGACTTGATGGTTGCTCTGTCAATTCTTCGTCATCAGTTAGGAACCTAGGTATGCTATTTAATTGCAATCTTTTCTTAGAAAGCCACGTTTCTAGCATTTGTAAAGCTGCTTTTTTCCATCTCAAAAATATATCTAAATTATGGCCTATGCTCTCAATGTCAAATGCAGATATGTTAATCCATGCATTTATGACCTCAAGGTTAGATTATTGTAATCCTTTATTGGGTTGTTGTTGTGCAAGCTTAGTAAACAAACTACAGCTAGTCTAAATTGCAGCAGCAAGAATTCTTACTAGAAACAGGAAGTATGACCATAATAGCCCGGTCCTGTCAACACTGCACTGGCTCCCTATCAAACACCGTATAGATTTAAAAATATTGCTTATTACTTATAAAGCCTCAGTATTTGAATGAGCTCCTTTTACATTATAATCCTCTACGTCCGCTACGTTCTCAAAACTCAATTTGATAATACCTAGAGTATCAAAATCAACTGCAGGCAGCAGATCCTTTTCCTATTTAGTGCCTAATCTCTGGAATAACCTACCTATCATTGTTCGGGAGGCAGACACACGCTTGCAGTTTAAATCTAGATTAAAGACCCATCTCTTTAACCTGGCTTACACATAACATACTAATATGCTTTTAATATCCAAATCTGTTAAAGGATTTTTAGGCTGCATTAATTAGGTCAACCGGAACCGGGAACACTTCCCATAACACCCTATGTACCTTTTACATCATTAGAATAATGGCATCTACGCTAATATTAGTCTGTTTCTCTCTTATTCCGAGGTCACTGTAGCCACCAGATCCAGTTTGTATCCAGATCAGAGGGTCACTGCAGTCATCCGGATCCAGTACGTATCTGGACCAGATGGTGGATCAGCACCTAGAAAGGACCTCTACATCCCTGAAAGACAGCGGAGACCAGGACAACTAAAACCCCAGATACAGATCCCCTGTAAAGACCTTGTCTCAGAGGACCACCAGGACAAGACCACAGGAAACAGATGATTCTTCTGCACAATCTGACTTTGCTGCAGCCTGGAATTGAACTACTGGTTTCATCTGGTCAGAGGAGAACTGGCCCCCCAAATGAGCCTGGTTTCTCCCAAGGTTTTTTTCTCCATTCTGTCACAGATGGAGTTTCGGTTCCTTGCCGCTGTCGCCTCTGGCTTGCTTAGTTGGGGTCACTTCATCTACAGCGATATTGTTGACTTGATTGCAAATAATTAAAAAAATTAAAATCTTCTTTACTCGCTACTTAAGGAAAAAAAATAAAAATAACAATAATAACAATCACCTACATCATTGATGGCCAGAGGATGAGTAAATTAACAGCTATTTTTCATTTTTGGGTGAACTATACCTTTAATCAGCACCCTACTCCCTTATCATAAAATAAGTTTAATTTTGCATACAGAATAACCTGCAATGTCTTCAAGCAAACAAAACTTGAGCCATGCATTTTAGAGTTTGAGGTATGATGACATATTGTATGTATGTAAATAAATGTAAATTACCATACATTGTACACAAAACTGTAAAATTACTATGTCTGTAAAATGAACAATGTGGGTGTTATTTTAAATATTATATCAGTAATGACTGTACTATTTATAGATATTTTTCTGTTTTCTTAAATTACCTAAATATGTCTGTAAATAATAACATAATTCACAATAATTATTTGTGAAATCACTACCAGATGGTGCAAATGGACAGATGACACCATTGCTCACAAAATATAAATACATACTTAAATAAATAAAGGTCAAATGACTGGTAGTCATAGTTGCCAAAGGAACAATTCATTTAAATATCCTAATTTAAATACAGTGCAAAATATTTTCAGAAATTTGCATCAAAGATTTAACAGAAAAATCATTTTTACAGGTATTTTCTGAATTGTAAAGAAAAAAAAAGTTAAATGACTTGCAGGAACAGATCATTAAACACTAACAGATCTCTCAAGATCTCTGCGTTTTCACTTATAGTAGTACTCAAATTCAGAATTAACAGATGTTTAGATGTTAATGTTTTTTGTGAAAAAAGTACAGTTTGATGTCACCAATATGGACATCAGAGTTTGCTTTAGCTCGCCTGTTGACCTTTCATTTCTTAAACATTTGTTTTCCCTGGCTGCTTTAATTTTGTGTTTCTGACACACATTCATTATAGCAGCAGATGCAAGAGAAATTCCTGTCAGGTGATGTTAGTTGCTTATTGCTGATGATGTAGTCATGCAATTCCCTTATTCACTGATCTCATTCAAGATGCTGCTGCCTGCTTTCTCTTCCGTCTCTCCTGCTCTTTTTGTCTCATACTCACTATCCACTGTTGCTAAACAAGTGAGACAAGTAAGCAACCGCAATTTATCAAACTGAGCCCACCATTTTATTTTTATTTTTATTTTTTCAAAAAAAAAAAAAATTTGAAAAGCAAAAACAAGTTATTTTACAAAAATGCAACCAGTGACCCAGGATTTTTTTAACAGCTTAACTAAAAGGGAAGCCCAAATTTACAACTCTGTCACTATCCAGCTGGATGAAGTTGGCTTCACAGATTTTGCTGAGTGCATAACGTCAGTTACAATGCAGGTTGTTACATGTCGCTTGCCACATTAACACATTCATGGAATGAAAATTGCAGAAGTGGTGCTTTTAATAGGATTAGGGTTTCGGTTAAGTTTAGATAAAAAAAAAAGAAAAAAGAAATTAATAAAAAATGGAGAAACAGACTTCACTACCCGAGAGTCCCCCTGTTTGCGAGCATGGATATAAAGCTAATTTTCATGTGTCCTCCGCTCTTTACTGAAAACCTGTTTGACCTGTTTTGGGGCGGAGGAGGAAGAGAAGAGAATGAAGAGGGGAGGATACTAAAAGTGTGCTGTTGATTTTCTACCTTAATTTCGGTCTATTTTTTTATTATTTATGCGTTGTTTATGTTTGTTTGTTTCATGTAAATGTCTTAAAACTAAATTGTATAGATAGGTTCCAGTTCCATGCATTTAAGTGTAATTTAGTTTTTATAATCGCTGTAAAGCATGAAGCTCCTGTTTCAACTCGTGGACTTAAAGCTGGATCTTCTCCAGTTTCAGCACTACATTAGAGTCTAGATCAGGACTGCAGAAAGGTTGGTCTGGTGTAAATGATGAGAATGTATGTGTTTATGTGCTTGCTTGTAATGTCCGAAGTAAGTTTGTAGCTGCAAAAGTGATTTACTGACAGGGGGTGTGGCCATAATTTCAGAAGTTATATACGAGTGGACAGAATGACAAGTTTTATCTGGCCATTGCCTAATTGATGCATTTTATGTTTTTATTTGATATTTCAGTGCTTTTTTTCTATAAAAAGAGATTCTGTAAACATATCAGGTATAATAAACGTTATCTGAAGATGCGAGTCATGATCCACACAGATGTAGTGACTGTGTAGTTCATGCTTGAAAATCTGAATTCAGCATTAACAATCAGCATCTTTGAATTTGCAAGGATGTGAAAAGTCCAATAATTAAACATGAATTTAATTCAGTTTTTATTCTACTGTGCAGGGTTTTAAAAATATCCCTATTCTCTACCCAGCCAGCATTTCAACATTAATTCACCGGTGAATACCATTCATTGGTACCGGGGTTTAATCAACATTGGATTATGTTTTGATTTTGCAAATTGGGGCCAATGGCGATACTGATATTAGGGGGTAAAAAAAAGGCCAATATTGATGTATTGGTCGATATTCTTTGTGTAGGCTATATTACCATTATTTGGCCAAACTTTTGACTGGTACTATATTTAGAATACTGTATATACATAAAAAAAAATTGCAATGATAACTCAAATGTGGTGATCAAACACTTGTGTGTCTCTATGTGACAAATAGGTCTATGTAATGGAAGCAAGGTATTTAACTATTTAACTTTAAACTTTATTATTAAAAATGACTGACATCTATTATTGGACTGCAGAAGGATACAACATTATCAATCTGCTACGTTACTAACTTTACTGACAATCTATGCTGACAAACTACTTCTACACTGATCATGACAAAGCGACTGTTGAAAATCATTTGTACTTTGTGTCAGTCCATCATGAATAAAATGAGGCATCAGTTTACTGCCAGGATTTGTCATATTGCATTGCGCTACATCTAGTGCAGAGAGTATCACTGATTATAATGGGTTCTGTTGTATTTTGTTGTGTCGTGCTGCTCGCATCATGTGTAGACACCCATTTAGGAAATGTGATGTGACCGATATGATATGCATGAGTTCAGGGCTGCAGCGTGGCCAGTATAAACACATGTATTGACTACAGCGCCCATGATTAGCTCTAATGCCACTAAATTTACTGTTAAAGATGAGCCATCCATTCATCATATCATCATGCAAAACTAAGAAGTAAAATCATTTTAATGTGCCGATTAAATATAGATGTGGTGGGATGGGGAGGGAGGGGGTTGACGGATAATTTATTTAAAGCAGCTTGGGTGAAGTTTGAGCTCATCCGCTCATCCCTACACTGACCTGAGTTACAAACAATGGAGTTTGCTTTCAATAAAGTGAAGTGAAGTAAAAAGTGACATTCAGCCAAGTATGGTGACCCATACTCAGAATTCGTGCTCTGCATTTAACCAATCCAAAGTGCATATACACAGCAGTGAACACACACAAACCGTGAACACACACCTGGAGCAGTGAGTAATACACTAAGTAATTACACCACTTAGAAACATTTAATCTGCATTATTTGTACTGTAATATATATATAATATATATATATATATATATATATAATATCAGCTGCATATTCACTGATAACGATATATCTGTGACAGGCTCAAATCGGCCGATAATATCCTCAAACAATAAATTGGCCGGTCTCTACAAAAATCTAATGAGAGGTGTAGACATTTGAGTCTGGAAAAGTATGGAATATTGAAATGGAAAATGTGTAGGAACCCTGATTATAAGATTTTTAAAATATATAACACACTTAATGCATGGCATTCATATCAAGAAAATGTGGAAAAATCTCTAAAAGACAGACATTAACCCATAACTTACCGTCAACACAACATCAGATGAGCATCTAACTTGAGCATTTGTGATAAAGCAATGCAAAAATATGCACAGGTATTTATCGTATGCAGGTTACATGTCCTTTACCCATTTGTAAACTCTGGTAACGTTATAATTTACTATTTTTGAAAGATAGTAAAGATAGCGATTTTTTCTTATCTCATTTTGCCAGTATGTTTGCAGGACCTCGCAGATCACATCTGACCCTTCTTGTGTTCACATTACAGTTTTTGTTCTCCGTTGACATGTCACGACTCAAATTTGATCAAAAAAATTAAGCAAATTAAGCAAATATAAGCAAGCAAATATAAAATAATTCGGGACTGACCGATCCGCTATAATGAGCAGAAACAGCTCACAGTCAGCTGCCTCACTCACAGAAAGACAATAATAATAACCATCATATTTTCAAATTTAGAAAGGCGTGAACCATTTCATTGTCCAGTTTCCTGGATGACAACCAGATTAACCAATCAGGATCAAAGCAATAAAGTAAAACAACCAATAGGAATTGTTTCAGTGTGATAATGCAGCAAAATGTATTTAGTTTTATTGTTGTTAATGATGATAATATTTAACAGATACCTTTAGATTTTAGAATAGGTTTCATGATCAAAATATTGCAAAATGCTATTAAAATAATAAAAATTATATTAAATAATTTGATATAAATAATTTAAAAGGCAGAAATGTATTTTATTTTGTAAGTTGATTCAATTAATAATAATGTTAGGTGATAATAAGGTGTGCTGCTAGCTAATTGTAATGTCCAAAGCTTGTTGATTATTTCAGCCAAAAAAAAAAAAAAAACGGACACCAGAAACACTTAACAGATTGAATAGTAACAAATTCTAAAAACAAATAATACAATAATAGAAATATTCAAATTCTAAATATCCCTCATCCAGTTTGTTTAGTATTTTATGTTAATGAAGGGATACATCAAAATATCCAAAAACCACTTGCAGAGTGTTATAACCTATATTTCATGCAGATGTGCACTTAGGCTATCCCTACATTTCTCAAGGATTTGTGAATACAGAGAAATTCCCATTTTAAATAATGACTCATCCCGGTTAATTTTCACTTATCAATTATGTAAACATTGTATCTGCATGTGTTTCCATTTGTAGAAACTATGGCAATACGTGGACAAAAATGCTGGTGTACAATTAAACTAAATCCATGACGGCTGCCGTGAATCAAATGAAAATGAAATGAAAAGCATTAAATTTAGATCTGCTGAATGTTGTACCATGATTGTTTTTCTGTGTTTTTACAGTGTTGCCCGTTATAACCAATCACACAAGCTTCTGTTGGGTTTATGAATGACGCAGCCAATCAGAGGCGTTCAGATGAGTCCTCGCTGAAGCACCAGAGTTTTGTTGTTCAAAGAGCACGCTCCCTGACTGAATTCTGCTCACTCAGCGAATTCTCTCATCATAAACAACAAAGTGCTGATGTGTGTATGATGTATAGACAGCTCTATTAATTATAACGGGAGGTTTTTAGAGGGTGCAAACTTGCTCAAGACAGAAGTCAGGCATATTGCTCCTTGGCAATGTAAATGTTCTAGCTTTCCCTGTATAATTTATTCCCTCTTTGAATAACTTTGAAGGGTACAAGTAATAATAAATAAATAAATAAATAAATAAATAAATAAATAAATACATAATAATAATAATTACGTCCATGAAGATGATTCAGACATCTCTAGATGGTAAAAATGACATCTCCCATCATTCCACTCTTCTTCATAATTGTGTTATAAAAGCTTCAACTTGGTTATTGTTTAGAAAAGTGGACCTCTAGCGGCGAACAGTTACGTACTGTGCCTTTAACGAGTAAATAGACCCTTTAAACACCCTTTGTTCAGATATTAGATAAGTAGGATTTCTGTTCATTGTTGAATTTTTTTCTAAGACAGAAACACTGATAGTATAGGCATATTTATATCTGTTTAATATCAAATTCCTGTTCTGAATTTTTTGACAGGTTATAAGAAGATAAAAGAAGACTAATGCCAAATCTGAGCTACACTAAGACTCCACTGATGAGTTCAGGTCAACTACTACACACTATCCAGGTAAGTTCTTAACATAATCAGTATTACATCTCTTGGGTGATGTATTCTAGCGCCTTTTTGACCTTCCTAGTATATTACACATATTTGAATGGAATTAATGTGTACAATAATGATATATGCAGCAGAAGACTGGCTTGACTTTTTGCATGATGATCTTTCTAGTTACAAAAATGTTTGTAGTGTTGTCCTAACTGGCGCTGACATGATAAACAGCACTTGTGTTATTTAATCACAGCAACAATGGCTTCACCCAGACCCCGGCATCGACGCGGAAGCATGGAGCTGCCAACTAACATGCTGTAAGAGATTGGTTTTATTAATAGATATTCTTTTAAGCATCCTCCAAATACATTCAAAAATTGTTCAGAAAGATACATCAATCAGTTTTATATGGGTCCCAGCACACATAGGAATAAGGGGAAATGAAGAAGTGGATAAATTAGCTAAGCAAGCTCTACAGAGAGAAATGATAGAGATACAATATATATATTTATGAGACATACAGAATATACTGTATAAAAATTCCTGATGTTTCTGTTTTTGTTTTTTTCCAGATCTGATGTTATTCATCTCACAGATGAATTGAATAGACTTAATGAGGACGTTTCCCTAGAATGTAACAAGCATAAAGAGAAATTTCATGATGTCATCAATGAGTTTAAAAATGGTATCAGATTTACTTCTTATGCCATCAGAGGAGCAGAAATAACTGCAGCAATTGCAATGGTGTTGTCAGCATTATCATTTTTTATAACTGAAGAAGAGATTTCTTTATTTTATTCTGGAGTAGGGTTAGGTTTGGCTTTAGTTGTTATATCATATGCTATTTTTGGACAAAACAGGATAACGCAGCAGAAGAAGAACTTAAAACGATCTGTTGAAAATAATCTTAAGGGATTTCAGGATAAAATGAACCCGACTATTGACATGATGGAAAAAATCTGTCAACGCACTGGGGAAATATTGAGAGACCCTTCACTATCTTACCACAAAACCCAGTCATTAAGTGAACACTTTGCCCACTGCTTTGAAAAAAGTTATCTCTTCCAGGAACATGACAAGGATAAAGTGGCTTCTAAAATTGGGCATTTGTCTGGAAACATTTCAGAAATGATCGCCAAGATTAGTTCTGTGCCTGATATCCTCAAAGAGATTATCGAAGACAACGAGAGGCAACGTGCCAAACCTGCGAAACCCAGACAGGAACAAATAAATAAAAGAGAGTTTAAGAAGATAGCAGACAAATTCACTAACGACATGCAGAAAGCAATATGTGATTTAAGAAATGGAGTGAAAGCAATCAGCCAAACAACAGACAGTTTATCAGATATTTTTAGTTGAACCTGACATAATGAAAAAAGTATGAGCTGCTGATACAGTCCTACAACAATTAATGATAGTTTTTACTTGATTGATACTTTATTAAATGCAGAAATCTAGGATTATTGTTTTTGTTTTGCATTATTGGTCAAAAAAAGATGTTTTTATTTTGTGCGTGTTATGTGCTTTCTATTAATCACTTTATATAACAAAACATGTTATAAAATGTACAGAAATCAATGGATTGGAATTTCTTTAACCCTTTAACATCCTTACCAAAAGGGATAAAAACAATGGAAAAATAATTATTTTTTATTTAGTTGGGGCAGTAATAAGATCTAAAACACTTTATTTGTAAAAGTCTGAAATATTACTGGTGTCCATTCAAACTGCATTTTACTATCAGTCAGTGGCTTTTTTTTTACCTTTACTATAAATTGCAAAAGAGATTAAACAATTAAAAAGCAATAATTAAGTATGCAGGCATATATAATGGACTAACATTACATGTATCATATTAACCATAATAAAACTAAATAAAAAAAAAAAAACTGCAAAGGCCAACCACCAATCATCAGACCCTCAATTAAACCTCCTGACCATCGGCTTGGTGTGTCAGGGAAATAGAGAGGTTGTGAGACCACCTTAAACTATCTGATGGCCTGCTGTCAAAGAGAATGAATACTCCAAACATGCCTAAGCAGCTATATTTCCTGTAAGCATGTTTCCTGCATGCCATGTCATCCAAGATTTTAGCTAATCATGTTTGTAATTTATCAGATTGAGTTTCGGACCACTTCCACATTCATAAATAGAACACAATGGATATTTCTGCAGGGAGTGTCATGCGCTGGTGAAACGAGGAAGCAAATTCCTCTCTTCTGGTTTCCTTCCGTCAAAGCAAATTCCTGTTTCCATTTCATTGTGATGTTTACACATCTTTGAATCTGTTCATTTTATTCAGGTTCCAAAGTTAAAACTCACCAAGAGTCAGATGTTAACAAAAGGGAGTCCTCCCGTCTTTCAGTGTGCTCTTCAACCCGCAGACCGCAGCAGAGCAGCGCAAGTGAAGAATCAGTTCAGTTCAGACGCTCTGTGTGTCAATCTGCTTCACACTGAATCACATTAAAAAAGTTAACAGCTTAAGTCATTTGTGGATTAATGCGAATTGGAGACGCGAACCGTTTAAAACAATTCAGTTTGATTTGAACTGGTTCAAAAAGATCCGGTTACATCGAATGATTCGTTCATGAACCGGATATCACAAACTGCTTTGTTTTGAACTCTCTCTTACAACAGACACGGAAGAGAAGACAATGCTGAATAAAGTCATAGTTTTTGCTATTTTTGGAACAAAATGTATTTTCGATGCTTCAAAATATTCTAACTGACCCTCTGATGTCACATGAACTACTTTGATGATGTTTTTCTTACCTTTCTGGACATGGACAGTATACCCTACACACAGCTTCAATGGAGGGACTGAGAGCACTCGGACTAAATCTAAAATATCTTAAACTGTGTTCCGAAGATAAACGGAGGTCTTATGGGTTTTAAACAACATGAAGTTATTAATGACATAATTTAGATTTTTTGGTGAACTATCCCTTTAACACATATGAAGGAACACATACTTTAATTACACTTAATTAAATATACTTAATTTAATCATACATACTTTATACATACACTACTGTGCAAAAGTCTTATGCACGTTAGTATTTTCACCCAAAAGAATATAGTAGATACAGTAGAAACATTATGTGTGGTTTTGTCTTAAATAATGACCCAGATTGTGAAATACATTTATTAGCCTTAGAGTAAGGGAAGCACAACTTGGGAAATGAGAGCATCCAAGGTGAAAGCTATGGATTTATTTTAAATATTTTTAAATATTTGTTTTGTCTTTATTTTATTATTAAAGTCATTTTATTGTCCGCCGGTTCCCACCTCCTTCCTCCTTCCGAGGTGGGAACCGGCGGACAATAAAATGACTTTAATAATAAAATAAAGACAAAACAGCGCTGCAGCCCCTCGCGGACAAACAAAAACAAAACACAACTAAAATCAAGGCTTGGTCCTCTCTCGTCCTTCACTGTCGTCGCTCCTCTTTTGTATCCTTCCGATCTCCTCCATGGGACATGAGACCGGTGGGTCGAGCACTTAATGATATATAAGTGCTATAACAAAGTCTCAGATAGGTTAACACAGTACACGTAGCATGGGATTTTAAATAATATAATAAATAAAAAAAGAAAACAGATAGAATAAAAAAAGAATAGAGCAAGCTAGTGTTAGAGATCTTTACACTTACACACACACACACACACATAAAATTGCATAATAAATGAAAAGAAAATAGAATACAAAAAGATTAGAAAGGTAGTTAGATTTTTTAAAGAATAGAATTAGAATAGTGAGTGTTAAAGTTAGAGGGTCAAATAAAGATGGAAGAGATGTGTTTTAAGCCGATTCTTGAAGATGGCTAAGGACTCAGCTGCTCGGATTGAGTTGGGGAGGTCATTCCACCAGGAGGGAACATTTAATTTAAAAGTCCGTAAAAGTGACTTTGTGCTTCTTTGGGATGGCACAATCAAGGGACGTTCACTTACAGAACGCAAGCTTCTAGAGGGCACATAAGTCGGAAGTAACAAATTTAGGTAAATGGGTGCAGAGCCAGTGGTAGTTTTGAAGGCAAACATCAATGCCTTGAATTTTATGCGAGCAGCTATTGGAAGCCAGTGCAAATTGATAAACAGAGGTGTGACGTGTATTCTTTTTGGCTCATTAAAAATTAATCTTGCTGCCGCGTTCTGAATTAATTGTAAAGGTTTGATATAATTGGCTGGAAGACCTGCCAAGAGGGCATTGCAATAGTCCAGCCTGGACAGAACAAGAGCTTGAACAAGGAATTGTGCAGCATTTTCCGAAAGAAAGGGCTTGATATTCTTGATGTTGAATAAAGCAAATCTGCAGGATCTGACAGTTTTAGCAATGTGGTCTGAGAAAGTCAGCTGATCATCAATCATAACTCCAAGGCTTCTAGCTGTTTTTGAAGGAGTTATGGTTGATGTGCCTGACTTGATGGTGAAATTGTGATGAAACAATGGGTTTGCTGGAATCACAAGCAGTTATGTCTTGGCAAGGTTGAGTTGAAGGTGATGGTCCATCATCCAGGAAGAAACTTCCGTTAGACAAGCTGAGATGCGAATAGCTACCGTCGGATCATCAGGATGGAATGAGAAGTAGAGTTGAGTGTCATCACCATAGCAGTTGTATGAAAAGCCATGTTTCTGAATGACAGAACCTAATGATGCCATGTAGACAGAGAAGAGAAGTGGTCCAAGAACTGAGCCCTGAGGCACCCCAGTAGTTAAATGTTGTGACTTGGACACCTCACTTCTCCAAGATACTTTGAAGGACCTATCTGATAGGTAAGACTCAAACCATTGAAGTGTGGTTCCTTAGATGCCTTTTGCCAGTAGGGTTGATAGGAGGATCTGGTGGTTAACCGTGTCAAAAGCAGCGGACAGAT
The DNA here is from genome assembly GCF_003368295.1 of Carassius auratus. Taxonomy (NCBI): domain Eukaryota; kingdom Metazoa; phylum Chordata; class Actinopteri; order Cypriniformes; family Cyprinidae; genus Carassius; species Carassius auratus. The sequence continues at coordinate 19,687 of NW_020525901.1, forward strand.
CAAGCAGGATAAGTACTGAAGATTTGGATTCTGCTCTTGCCAGTCTTAGAGCTTCAACAAATGAGAGCAAGGTCGTCTCAGTTGAATGTCACTGCAGTCACCCGGATCCAGTACGTATCCAGATCAGATGGTGGATCAGCACCTAGAAAGGACCTCTACATCCCTGAAAGACAGCAGAGACCAGGACAACTAGAGCCCCAGATACAGATCCCCTGTAAAGACCTTGTCTCAGAGGAGCACCAGGACAAGACCACAGGAAACAGATGATTCTTCTGCACAATCTGACTTTGCTGCAGCCTGGAATTGAACTACTGGTTTCGTCTGGTCAGAGGAGAACTGGCCCCCCAACTGAGCCTGGTTTCTCCCAAGGTTTTTTTCTCGATTCTGTCACCGATGGAGTTTCGGTTCCTTGCCTCTGTCGCCTCTGGCTTGCTTAGTTGGGGTCAATTCATCTACAGCGATATCGTTGACTTGATTGCAAATAAATGCATAGACACTATTTAACTGAACAGAGATGACATCACTGAATTCAATGATGAACTGCCTTTAACTATCATTTTGCATTATTGACACACTGTTTCCCTAATGAATGTTGTTCAGTTGCTTTGACGCAATGTATTTTGTTTAAAGCGCTATATAAATAAAAGTGACTTGACTTGACTTAAATGTCCACTTCTGAAGCCAGATTGGTTGCTGTCAAGGAGGTTGTTGTTTGTGAGAAATGTAGAGACTTGTTTGAACACAGCTCGTTCAAATTTTTTTGCAATGAAAGGAAGAAGGGAAACTGGTCTGTAGTTCTCTAAAATAGATGGGTTGAGGTTGGGTTTCTTAAGTAGTGGAGTTATATGTGCCTGTCTAAATGATGAGGGAAAAACATCCGTGTCGAGGGATGTGTTGATGATGTGAGTGAGTGCAGGTAAAACTGCAGGAGAAATGGCTTGAAGGAGATGAGATGGAATAGGATCAAGCGGGCAAGTAGTAGAATAATTAGAAAGGATGAGTTTGGAGACTTCTGCCTCAGAGAGTGAAGAGAAGGATGTAAATGAGTGTATATCTGCTGGTGATATGCGCTTGATTGATTGTTGTTTGGAAAATTGTTCACTAATGTGTTTAATTTTATTAATGAAAAACGTTGCGAAGTCGTCAGCTATTAGAGATGAAGCAGGAGGTGGAGGAGGAGGACAAAGAAGTGAGGAAAATGTAAAAAAAAAAAAAAAATATATATATATATATATATATATATATATCATTAATAACAGGGCTAATCGATAGGGCATGCACGCAGGGTTCTGAACTGAGGAATTCAGCTGAGGGGAATAGCGCATGTGTAACCAGCAGAGTAACTGCCATAGCAAGTTTGTCCCCTTGTTCTCACCGTATCCCTCTTCCTCTCAGCCACGCCCCCTAGTTAGCTTGCAGGTGGCTAGTCACTCATTAGCGTTAATGGCATTTCATATAAAACCGGCACATCGGGTGGAAGACGAAGTAATCCCTTGGCTTGTATGTCCTCCTGATACTGTGTTTGCTGTGTTGTCGCCTATGAAAGACACTTCCGGGTAGCAAATTGTTGATCTACCGAAGGTCTTGGCTGGAATACGCTGTGTGCGCGTTGTCATCGCCTCTTGGAATACGAGTTGAGGTAACATTGGCTGTATGGCTCAAAGCAATAGAGTGGTGTTCGCCATGTAACATGTTTGTATGTGTATGTTTATAGGAAGTTGATTTAATATATGATTGTTTCACTGTAAAACCTTGGGATGTGACTAACCAATGACCTTGATGTATGATGGGCTATTTTGTATGTGAACTACGCTTGTGTGTGATTTTCATGTAGGTTCGTATGTGGGGGAAGTAACCAGGGAGTCCCATTTCCATTTATGTTGAGTGTTGCATTCCTAGAGGTAAAAGGAAATCTTGGTTATTGTACCTGTATTCCCTATCATTGATTGATAATGGATAGGTTATATTTGCTGTACATAATGGATTTTAATAGTGTTTGTTTCTCCTTTTAGAATGATTGTCACTGCTGCTTTGCCTCCTGTAGTTTTAATGTAACAGTAGTTTTTGCCTTATTTTGTTTTCGTTATTTTTGTTATTTTGTTTGTCTATTTGAGCTGGCCTAAACATAAGCATGGTTGGTTCTCTTGTTTGTTTTTGTGGGCCGTAACTGGAGTGATATTGGCTGCCCCAGTAGGTTTAATAGTAATATCAATTTTCCTTCTCCTCTTTGGGGAAGTAGAGTGTTGAAGCTAGTTTGTGGAGCAGGCTGCCGAATTTGAGTCCTCTTTATATCGTGTGGCACACCGTATTTGCAGTGGTAACGTGCACCTCACTATTTGCAGTGATTGCTCTTGTAGTGTCTGTGCCTATGAGTGTGTGTGTGTGTGTGTGTGTGAATATGTCTGTGTGAAAAGGCAACCGAATCAGCAGCACGGGTGGTGTGTTGGTCTCATTCCTCTTCTAGGACAGGCAACCTCTCCTCAAACAGCCGATCCATCGAAACATTAATTGTTTGTATTTTTGATATTTCAGGTGGCAGCCACTATCTCTCTCTCTGGCTGGTCTAGGGTGTCTAATCTGTATCGTCCCATATTATTCTGAGAACCAAGCCCCAGACTATTGTTGTATTAAATTACTTGTTAATAAATAGTTGTATCTTTATTGAAATGACGTCTCTGTCATTACTTTAGTATCTGTGTGTGAGAGCCCTCTTGTCTAAATCTAGGTGTTGGAGGCTTACATAAGGTAAATCTTGGTGTGAAAGGCCCCAGGTGGCGTAGTCGAGCACCCTACAGACAATACCTTTTGTCACTTAGCTCCTATAGGTCACAAATGCATCCAGTCCGCGGAGTGGAATGGTGCTGCAAGTGGATTGACACTGAGCAGGTCCTTACTGGCCCAAAGAGGCGAGTACCCGGGAGGACACGGGCTCTACCCAGAGATTATACAATTTCGCAAATGTGTTAGGTGTCACCCAGATTAAAACAGGGGATTAAACAGTTACAAAACAGTTAACACAAAAGTTTATGAAATGTCAGATTAAAATAAACTGAGAAGACCAACTTAATTAAAACAAAATAAAAAGATAGAAAGCCATTTTAAATATTCTAGCAGATGTAAGAGGTAATTTACGTTAGCCTACTGTTTAAAAATTTTTTAATATAATATTAAAAGGCTAATAATAAAGTTATCATTGCAAAAGCTTTGTTATTAAAGTCAGCGTTATAGTGAACAAATCATGTATCCAAATAACAACAAAAAGATGCACTTCAGGTGAATAAAAAAAAAGTTCCCAGGCTAAACAATGTTGCTTAAAAATAGTTTTAAACTAAGACTTTACAGTCTAAGTAAAAATATTAATATGTTTCTTTGTGTTGTATGTTACTCCTCTCAGCTGTATTATAACGTGTTCATTATTCAACGGTGACATTATGAAATATGAATTTCGCCATCTAATGATAAAAATGAATAAGCAAATAAATAAACTGACATAATCTGCTAAAACAAGTCTCAAAAAATTAATTATTGTGGAATGAGATGAAATGAAGGATGTATCATAACCACTCTGAAAACAGAGCACATTTTAATTAATCAAGACAATTTATATCTAGGTTCATACGATCCTGTCTTTGATATTTTTAAACAGTTCAGATTGATAAATCCCTGAAAACTGCTAGACTTAATTAGTTTTGACTTTGCAGAGTTCTGTATTATGTTCTGCATTATGAACTTAACAAGAGGCTTCCTCTAGTTCTCTCTAAAATTATAGAGACACAAAGGTAAGAGCATTGATGTTGTTATATATATATATTTATATATATTGTGACGAGTCAGCTGCCTCCTCCCTGATTGTCACCGGCACCCCGTCCTAAATCGCCGCCCTTCACCAGGCTCCCGACTGGAGTGGGTGTGTGAGAGGAGGGGCGCTGTACGAGTCAGGGCTGGCGGCGTGTGATGGGGCACACCTGAAGGAAGTGGAGCCTCATTACCGCCGCTGTTTAAAAGCCCAACGCGCCTCTCCTCAGGAGACCGGTCTCTTCCCCGTGCATGCACACTGGTGTCCTCGTGGGTCCAGGAAGGGTGCGTTGAGGGACTCCCGCGCCACCAAGACGTGAGCTGCCGGACCCGCGATCCGGATGGGAACCGCACCCGTATACACGGCCGACGGGCCAGGATGCCGGGCCGTCCATCCCCTACCAGCGCCGCGGCCAACGAGAGAGACGCGGCCGCTAGGAGAAGCCGCCGCCCCTCGCGCCCCGGACCAAGGAGGGGAGCGCGTGCGGCCGCCGGACTCCGCCCCTTGCCTGGACCCTTCCTTGGTGAACACTGCCCGACCCACACAAACCCCGCAGCACAACGAGGACACCAGATCCCCTGTTATTTTGGACACTTTCCCCCTTTGGCCACTTTTATTCCCTTTGTTTTATGATTTCTGTTAATAAAAGCCTCTCCGAGGCCTGACGCCACGCCCACTGTGTCTGTCTTGTGCTCCTCCCGTGACACTGGTGGAGAATGCGGGCAAGGCGGAGCCTAGACAGCGCAGTTGGGAAACATCTGGTGACGTCACTCCCTCTCGCTTGCAAACGTTCATGAGAACCCGGGCTGGGACGGAGGAAAACTGGGGACAGCCTCCCAGCCACAAAAAGGGTAAGTGACTTCTGTTATTGTCATTTTACCCTGTGGTTGGTTGAGGCTGTCACTAAAACCGGGTTTCTCTGTCCCTGTTCCGGTGCGCTGCGAGAGGGAGGACCGCCCGGAGAGGAATCCCCACCCACGCCGACCGTTTGGAGCCTGGTTGAGGATGGTAGCACTCCCGTGTGGGCGGCGCCCTGATGACGGGGATGTCGCTTGGGAGGGGGAATGTGACGAGTCAGCTGCCTCCTCCCTGATTGTCACCGGCACCCCGTCCTAAATCGCCGCCCTTCACCAGGCTCCCGACTGGAGTGGGTGTGTGAGAGGAGGGGCGCTGTACGAGTCAGGGCTGGCGGCGTGTGATGGGGCACACCTGAAGGAAATGGAGCCTCATCACTGCCGCTGGTTAAAAACCCAACGCGCCTCTCCTCAGGAGACCGGTCTCTTCCCCGTGCATGCACGCTGGTGTCCTCGTGGGTCCAGGAAGGGAGCGCTGAGGGACTCCCGCGCCACCAAGACGTGAGCTGCCGGACCCGCGATCCGGAGGAGAACCGCACCCGTTTACACGGCCGACGGGCCAGGATGCCGGGCCGTCCATCCCCTACCAGTGCCGCGGCCAATGAGAGAGACGCGGCCGCTAGGAGAAGCCGCCGCCCCTCGCGCCCCGGACCTAGGAGGGGAGCGCGTGCGGCCGCCGGACTCCGCCCCTTGCCTGGACCCTTCCTCGGTGAACACTGCCCGACCCACACAAACCCCGCAGCACAACGAGGACACCAGATCCCCTGTTATTTTGGACACTTTCCCCCTTTGGCCACTTTTATTCCCTTTGTTTTATGATTTCTGTTAATAAAAGCCTCTCCGAGGCCTGACGCCACGCCCACTGTGTCTGTCTTGTGCTCCTCCCGTGACAATATATATTTATATATATATATATATATATATATATATATTTTTTTTTTTTTTCTGATTATAATTCAGTATGTATCAATGAATGACACAGTTTTGCCTGTCATGATGGTGTTTGCATGTACGAGTGCAAAATATCTGCTAATTGCGTTGTTTTTTCCTATCACTTACGGTATATGTGGCAGGATGGACTGAATTCAGTCCCTCCTTCCCTCTCCAAGAGGGTCTGGCTGCAGACTTGCACCACTTGCATTCTCAGACTTGCACTCTCAGACACTTGCACTTCCGCTAGTGACATCACTTGCAGTCTTTATTTTTTATTTTATTGAATTTTTTTTTTTTTTACTTTTTGTTTGAATTTCCCAACATTTTATAACAGTAGCCAGGTGGCGAAGACAAGAAAAAAATAAACTAAATTACAATGTCACTTGCAATCGCTACTTGCACTCTCCGCTACCTGTGACACTTGCAATCGACACAAATCGAGCTTGTTGCCAATGGAGACAAGAAGCTGTGGTGGTCAAGGTTGCTGATTGCCGATTTTTGCTGTCGTACGAGTTTGCATGCAATTTTTTCAGATCGTGTGGAAATCGCGTATTCTCGTATGCTAGGGGCTCGTATCATTTGCGATGAATTACGAGCCGAGCAGAGTGGCTTACGAGCACTTCCCTTTTTTAAACATGTCTAAAAAGTTTGTGAGCTATCGGTTTGAATTCGTGACGTGTGCGGTTGAATGAGCCGATTTGTTGATTTATCTGAAGTTGACCAATCACTGACTAGGAAAACCACAGAAGAAAGACGAAGACGGCAGCGCCACGGCGAATGTGGACTATTGACCAGGAGGATAAATTTGCTGAAGTCTGACAGGAACAGCGAGCGCTGAATGATGTTTCTAGCAACGTATTCCAATGCCTTTTTAGTTCTCTCTCTCTCGCTCTCTCATACGCATATGTAGTTTACAGGGACTCTCCATAGACATAACGGTATTCTATACTGTATATCCCCATACACTACCTCTATCCCTCACGGAAAATTCATGTTTAAAATTTCTATTAAACACCGTATAGTATTTTTTTTAAGCCATTTGGTTTACGAGGGCACAGGAATTGTCCTCACAAACCATGTTTACATTGTAATACCTATTTCAAATATTTATAAACCATATACAAGAACACACACACACAGGGTGACCAAACGTCCCGGTTTCCTATTGCTGAAAAATAACCTGTACGTGTAGGAAACAGTCACGGCTTGTATCAATATTTTATATGCAGTTATGAGAGAGGGAGAGCAGTTATATTAGGCGCGTTCGGCTTGAAGCACCGCTGCACGCACAGAATAGCCGCTTTTCCACTGTCGGGCCAGTGCGAGCCAGGGCTTAAAGCGGGCCGGGCGGGGCTCATAGCCCCGGGCCAGTAGCACGAGGCCAGAATACCGCAGGGTTTCCACAGTGGAGCTTGAAGCACCGCTGCACGTCACTAAAACTCGCCCTTTACACGCCTCTCAGAACAACGTCATGCAACCTCAAAATTTCACCAACAAAGAGAAGTTATCAGAAAACTAAGAAATAAGTCACTGGAACATGTGCGATCACAAAACGAAGATGATAAAAGCGGCAGTTTGTTTGCATGCTTTGTTATATATTCATATTCAAAAGCATCGATGTTTTAACTATAGAATAAGTGATACATTGATCATATTGATTCAATTTATCAGGACTCAAAATTAATCAGACATAAATACACTTATTTCTATTTTATTTATTTTTAACGCTCATGAAAATAGCCTGCTTATTCAGTCGAGTCTGTTTCTGTTTATTAGCCACACTAGCCGTCATATTTAGAATGAATGATAATATATCTATTTTTGTAAGCTCCCGAACAAAAAAACATTATTAGGCTATATTCTTTTATGATAGGCAACGTGAGATAAACTCTCGAGACGAGGCTTGTGACAGATGATATAAGTTACTTAATAAATACACGACTGTGATAGAGAATAAGAAGCTGACGTCTGATTTCTTCAAGCGGTCATATTTTACCATGTTTACTGTGGTAACATGTTTAGCGTGCATATCTTTTTCATCGCTTATAAATATTTCTGCCTTGTTTAGTGATTATAATCCACATCAGATCAAGTTATTTCAAACACTGGCTGCTGACTGAAAGCGAGTTTTGAGCTCGACTTATTTAAAAAAAAAAAGTGTTTAATGCTGGTGTTAAAGCTGAAATGAAATCTTTCTGAAATGATCCACAGCGCAGACTCTCTATTTTTATAAAAGCTCCCAAACAAAAATTATTATTATATTTTGATGATATGCAACGTGGAGCTAAACTCACGAAACGAGACGACAGATAAAATGTTACTTAATAAATACACAATTGTGATAGAGAATAAGAAGCTGACGTCTGATTTATCCAAGCGGTCATATTTACCATGTTTACTATGGTAATGTTAATGTTTAGCGTGCCTAGTCTTTTACATCGCTTATAAATATTTCTGCCTTGTTTAGTGATTATAATCCAAGTTATTTCAAACACTCGCTGCTTACTAAGAGTGAGTTTTGAGCTCAACTTATTTTAAAACGTCTTTAATACTGGTGTTAAAGCTGTTATCTTTCTGAAATGATCCGCGCTGATGCTCTCTAGACGCGGAGAAACTCCGCCTTTGTTCATAACTCCTCCTCTAGCCCCAGCTGGCCCGCTTTGGCCCAAGGTTTTCGTCGGGCCAAAAAACCCTGGCCGTTGGCCCCGAGGAAGCCCCGGCGAGGCACGATCAAGCCCCGGAAGTGACAGTGGAAACGCGACTGGCCCTGGCACACACTAGCACGGCCGGTCTTAGCTCGATAGTGGAAACACGGGTAATGATCACCTGTATGACATCAAAGTACCGCGAGAGCGATTCGAATGCATTGGATATCTGTGCTCTCTTATCGCTCTCGCGGTACTTTAATGTCATACAGTGATCCTTCTGTGTGTGCAGCGGTGCTTCAAGTCGAACTTCGTGCAATTGCTTCTGGAATTCGCAGGTTGTAAAATCATGTCGTATATCATCTCGTCCGTACGATTTTCAGATAAACTCACTCGTGCCGTGTGTGTGTGGACATCCGATCTTCCGACCATCCGAATTCGCACCGTGTACGCCCGCCTTAAGGGAGGGAACTGAAAGAAGGGTAGGCTGCATAGACAGTAAAAGAAATGGACACAGCCACCCCATTGGAACTCAATTGAGACAAGTGAAGCCCATTTTTAGCGTTTTTTAGCACTTCCGTTTCTGACGCGCAGACTCAAACGAAGCTAGGCTGGTAGGCTGTCCAAATTCACAAACACCGACTTCCGGGTTTTGCAGTCGCCGGAGGACCCCTCCTCCTTCAACCGGGTAGGAAGCATCCTAAGGAGGATGCAGCCCTGAATTTGGACACATCGTGAGAGTGACATTGTAATTTAGTTTCTTTTTTCTTGTCTTCACCACCTGGCTACTGTTGTAAAATGTTGAAAGATTCAAACAAAAAGTTATCAATAAATAGAACAAAAAAATTAAAAAATAAAGACTGCAAGTGATGTCGCTAGCGGAAGCACAAGTGTCTGATTACTTTCTGTGAAGAGCTAAACGAAACACTGGTGCATTTATTTTGTTCTTGCCCACATACCAAAAAACTTTGGAGCAAAATGTCTCAATTTATTGTTCTCCATATTTACCCTCAATTTGCATTGCGATGGGAAAATGTTTTGTTTGGTTTTACTCGACATGACAAAAGTTTATGTTCAGTTTATGTTACAAGATTTTTTTTTTTTTTTCATTATACTTTGTTTTTGATAACCCCTTGACCTCCTTGGCTTATTTGTAATCTGTCCATAGACTTTATTAATGTACAGAAGATGTTGTTTTCCTACTGTATGTCCTAATTTTGAATATAATAATAATAATAATAATAATAATAATAATAATAATAATAATAATTAAAAAAAACTAAAAAAAAAAAAAAAAAAAAAAGTGCAAGTCTGAGAGTGAAAATGCAAGCCAATCATGTCAGGAGGAAGAGGTTATAGTTCGAACGTACCCCCCCCCCCCCCCAGCAGTACGTGACGCTGGAGGCTCGTGTTGTTTGGGTTCAAGCCAGTTTGTGGTGGTGTCGCAGGTATGTAGAGGTCTATTGTAAATGTTGTACTGTTGCTAGGTTGCTTGTGGTTTATGTGGGATTCCGATTGTTTATAGAACTCCTTGCTGTGTTGCGGTTACCCCATTTTCCATCGGATTGAATGGAATAACGTGTTATTGTTTTGCTGACTCACTGCGCATTGCCTGCGAGATTGGTGTGTCAGCGTGCTGTTGCTCAGGTAAGTGTTCTCCATTTGGGCTATGTGGTTGCCTTGGGTGATAGCTTAATAGAATTATTATTATTGTGTGTTTAGGGATAGCGGCTATAGCAAGGAAGTGTTTGCGGCCTGCCTTGGGGCAGCTGCTGCTTTGCTTCATGCTGTTAATGCACGTCTCGCCTATGCGCGAAATTTGGTTCGCCGAGTCCAAGTTACCGGTGTTCTGAAATATTCGGTTTCTGAGATTGTCGGTGACGCTGGGCGGAGCATACATGAATATTCATGAGTTTCCTGTTTTGCGTTAAAGCGATTCTGAAAATATTAGTGCGTTGAAACTGAAACCTAAACGATTTTCAAAAAGTTACGTTTTAGCATAGAATGACATTATGCTTAGTTTATTGTTGTTTTTATTTCTATTGTAAGTATGCAAAAAAAAAATATATATAGATTGTGTCATGGTTCGTGATTGTTGTAATGATTTACCTGAGATAGGCTATGCTCCAAATGAGCCTTCAATGAAGCAGTTTTACAATATTCTTATTTGACATAAATAAGAGTCGTTTAATAACTTTGCCAAAATGTATCTGTTGTGCCATAATAAAATGTATGATTATTATTCTGTGTCATTCTTAATCGTTTACTCAATCATTCAAAAAAATGTTTTTGATAACAAAGAAAAAGTTGAATGAGCTGAATAAACATTCTTAATCTCTGTATTTATTTACCCCCAAAATTATAAATTTAGTAGATAAAATGCACAATATAGTTAAAAAAAAATGTAAAAATGTCTTTATAAACTTTATTTTAGTATTTAATCATATACTGCATTGTGGTGCACTTGAAAATCATATTGACCCAAATGTGTATTGGTCAAGTTTTGAAATCCACAACCTTGCTGTACTTGTTTTTGCTTATTTTCTACAAACTTATAACAATTAAAATGTTTTGTAGTTTAATAACAAATGGCTAAATCAAAGCATGCAGTAATTTGTATATTCTCATTTCAAAGGTAGATGGATTGCTTTTGCTGAAAAAAAAAAGACTGATTCTGTGTTAAAAGTTTTATTAACAGATGTGGTGAAGGCATTACATAAATGACATTTACCACACACCTCTATTAATATAAAATACATGGTTATGTTTTGGGGAAAAAAAAAAAAAAACAGGTGAAAGCTACACAAGGGTTTACTTGTATATGTGTTTAGGGATAGGCCTACTGATCAACTCAAGCAAGCACATGATATAGTGTTTCGGTTGTAAGTAAATTATTAAATACATTATTAAAGTAAATTCTTATATGAACAACAAATGGCAAACAGAGATTTAAACACCATGAACAAACTCAATGAAATCAGTCTAAATGTTGGGAGAAGAAAGATGCTTCCAAATCAGTGGGACCAGATTGTTTATACCCACTGCAGAATAAGCCATTCAAGAATAACCAACATCTTTTTAATAGTAGTAGAATATCCACCAACATTATCTTTTTTACAAAACCCTTCATTCATGAAACATGTTTTATTAGGTTGTGCTTGGTTTGATTACCTTTTACTATCTTGATTTTTAAAAGTGTGGATTTCAGGAACAAAAATTAGTAAAACTGGTTAATAATACAACATTTGTATAAAATAGTAGGCTTTAGTTTTTTTTAAATTTATTTTGTATATGATTTGTTTAACTATTACACTGATAAAGTACACACTCTGTTGGTCATCATCCACCATCCCCTGCTGATCAGATGAAAAAAAAAAAAAAAAGATTCTGAGAACGTTTAACCATTTCTTCATGTATGTGTGCAGTAGTGGCTCATATATAACTTGAGAAATAAGTCTCCCCCATTAGAAGAGCTTCTGCAAACTAGGAACAAAATAACAGGCAGAAGTGCAAGTATCAAACACTGCTGATTTGTAACAGACAAACAGCTTCTTTACATGAACTGTAGGCTGCCATGCATTTCCATTTGACACCTTTAAGGAGAAAAAAGTTAAATGCTACTTCAGGAGTCTTTATATTGTTCTTTATTTCTCTGCTTACAAGCAGGCACGTGCACAGGTAGGGCTCAACCTGTGCAGAGCACATGCCCTTTTTGCCCTTACACTCCGAAGTGCCCTTTTTTTGGTGGTGTTTTTTTTTTTTTTTTTTAATCACTGCTATTGGTCACCCTTTACGTCTGTCTTTCTGTTTTACCAAATGAAAGTTCTTAAAACGAGCTTGTGTAAATCTTATTCGATCCTCAAGCGGTCAGTAAGCTGATAACTCCGCCCCCTCTATATTCATTGAATCAACTGAAGTTCCACAGCAGCCGCACAGTAGTAGACAACAGCTGAGCTGAACAAAGTTTTGCGAAGGGTAAATAAATATCTTGTTGTTTGAAGAAGTACTAATAAACACTGTCTATAAAGGCTCATATTTTATTTATTTGATGTCTGACTGACTCACTGACTGAGACATGTGGGACGTCGCCTGAGAGAGAGGGCTAGCATTTGCCATCTAGTCATAGCCAATATATAGCCAACACTTAAATAGCCTGTGCAGATAGTAGCATTTCATCTTTTATAAAATGCTAATTTGGCCAAATGCATTTTACCACAGGAAAAACTGAGCGCTCCGTCTATATAGCTAAAAAAACTAGTTTGTAACCTAGATGAAAATGTAATGTGATGCCCGCAGCGGCAGGCGCCGTCTCCGTTTTAATGACGGACAGAAAAAAAAATCACATTTGCACACATTCGCTGGTCAAAAACGATATATTGATAAGTAATACAACAACATATAATTTGTTTTTACCATCGGAAAATCATAACAGGTGCGCCCCCGCGCTGTTTCGTACTGGAACTTACACAGCGACGAGTGATCCTCGTCACCTAGATAACATATATTTCTAAGAAATTTCTTCTTTGATTTATGATTGCAGATACACTTAATTTATTAACATTTAGGCTAATCATGTTATGGTATACTCTCTTTATAAAATGTTGTAAAACATGGTTTTACTACAGTAATGTAGTAGTAACTAAAAAAAAAAATTACAGAAGATCACTGAAATCTTTATATTTTATCATACAGAATGTAATTCGTGATTCATTCCAAGGCTTCATTTATTTGATCCAAAATACAGCAAAATCAGTAATATTGTGTAATATTTTTACAATTTTAAATAACTGTTTTCTATTTGAATATTTTAAAATGTAATTTATTTTTGTGATCAAAGCTGAATTTTCAGCATCATTACTCCAGTATACTCTTCAGTGTCACGTGATCCTTCAGAAATGCTTTTCACTGCAACTGTACTTTTCACACTATTTTTATTTATTTTTTCATTGTTGGCTTATTTTAGGGGAAAGTGTAGTGAATAAGAGACCTTCGAGAGACCAACATCCCTGGTCCACCACAGTATAAAATTTTTGCCAGATACATGGCTCACAGAAGGTTGCTGTTGTATTAGGTTTAAAGAAGCCCTTAAAACCCTGTTTATTTATATTATCTAATATTATTATTATGGTTGTTATTAATCGTGAATAAATCTAAAGCTTTTGAGACTATTATTTTGTGTTATTGAATTTGTCATGAAGATGTGACCATTTCTTCCTTTTATGCAGGCTTACTAAATAATCTTGATATAAAAAAGGGGGGGGGGGCCCTTTTTCAGTTTCAGCACATGCCCCTCAAAAGGTCTGTGCACGGCCCTGCTTACAAGTATTACAATACAGTGAGTTTGTAGCATGTTTGTGCCACCATATGCTACACATCTTCAAAATACATACTTATCAAATGACATAATTTTAATAGCAAAACAGAGGAATATGAGAAAATATTTAACAGCTGCTGGCCCATTTACTTGAAGCGTATTCTAACGACGGGCTGCCTCTGGCAAATCAGTGCTGTAATCGTTGAGTAAACATTTAAAACGGCAAACAATTAATAACATTTTGTGCACAAACGAACAATTATATTCTACGTTTGCTTATCTTCATTCGAGGCTGAAACGTAATTAACCTTACGTTACCTTGTTGAACAGTTTTTATGATCCGGTGAAAACGCACTAATATTTTCAGAGTCGCTTTAACGCGAAACAGGAAACTCATGAATATTCATGTATGCTCCGCCAAGCGTCACCGAAAATCTCAGAAACCGAATATTTCAGAACACTGGACTGAGTTCATCTTTCAAAGACACTGCATCATAGGCCCCTTGTGTGGCCGACTGAGTATCTGCCCTCAGATTAAGCCTCTTAAAAGTCCTTGTAAACGCCCACATTTCTAAGAATTTTCTTAGAATTTTGTCACTAGGAGCTACTTTTTGCATTAAGATTCTTTATGAATACGGGCCCAGGATTCCTCCTATCGAAACATTGAATCGTCGACTATTCGGGGTCACCCTTAAAGTTGTATAACTTATAAAAGTTTGTGTCTTACTTTTATTGTTCTAGTCCAAAGAAAATGTAACTACGTATAATGTGTTGGAAAACCCTTCAGCTGTTAATGTGTTGCTGACAAATAGATATGTGATGCACAACTCATTCTGAAGTTCAAACACATGCTATTAAATAATACTAATACTAATACTACAACTATTACTACTATAACTACTACTACTACTACTAATAATAATACTAATGATAATGAGTGTAGAATTTGGACCAATCAGCAGAGATGTATAGTAACGAAGTAGAACTACTTCACTACTGTACTTAAGTACTAAAAGGCGGTATCTGTACTTTACTAGAGTATTATTTTTTTTCTCCTACTTCCACTTTTACTTCAGTACATATTTTCGCTGAGTTTAATACTTTTACTCCGATATTTTTTTTATGTGCTGCATCGTTACTCGTTACAATTATAAAAATGTTACGAATCGTTCCATTACAAACCACTGCCAGAACTGTAGATGGCAGGTTTGATGAAGCTGGCACATCATTGAGCGAATCAAGCGAGACTGCGCGTGCTGACTGAACTGCTGTGAAGAGAGAGATGAACACCGAGCCGAGCCAGATAATGACTCGTTCACGAGTCAAGAACAGGTTGCATCGGTTCTCGGATGACCAGTAACGTTAGTTCTTTCTGACAGTTCGATTCAATAAACCAGTTGAAGAAAACAGTTCACCGATTTTTTTGCGCTCGACGCAATGGCGTCATTGGCGTTGACTGCACCTGGGCTCATAACATTAACACAGAATCAGTTCAGAATCAATCACCAAAAGAATCAGTTCAGTTCAGACGCTCTGTGTGTCGGTTTGCTTCACGCTAAATCACACATGCGCAGTATCATCAGCTCCTCGGTTCACGAATCGGACGCGTCTGACAGAAACGATTCTTGACTCGTGAACGAGTCATTATCTGGCTCGGCTCGGTGTTCATCTTCAGTTCTCTCTTCACATCAGTTCAGTCAGTGTACTGTTTGAGTCAATGATTTACTCCGGGATATTGGTTTGTTTTAACTCAGAGGGAGTGTCAGACACATTAAACAAGTTAACAGCTTAATTCATCTGTGGATTAATGCGTATTAGAGACGCGAACCGTTTAAAATGATTCAGTTCGATTTGGTGAACTGTTTCAAAAAGATCCGGTTACATCGAATGATTCGTTCGTGAACCGGATATCACAAACTGCTTTGTTTTTAACTGTCTTACAACAGACACAGAAGAGAAGATAATGCTGAATAAAGTCGTAGTTTTTGCTATTTTTGGACCAAAATGTATTTTCGATGCTTCAAAAAATTCTAAATGACCCTCTGATGTCTTACGGGTTTGAAACAACATGAGGGTAAGTTATTAATGACATAATTTTGCAAATTGGGCTAACTAACCCTAGTAACCGTTTTTTGTTTACAAGAAGTTACAGTCAAAGGAATTGTGATTGTCCTTTAGGTTAATCATTTGAAATAGTAAAAACAATGTGTTCAAACTTTTGACTACTTTCTTTAATAGCTGCATAACACAATACTTATACTTTTACTTTTAAGTACTTGAGTAGTAAATTTTAAAATAGACTACTTGCAATACTTAAGTACAAAAAAAATTGATTTTTTTTTTTTTTTTTTCCTGTGTGTTGGTGTCTCTGTGTACTGGAAGCTTATGTCACTAAAACAAATTCCTTGTATGCGCAAGCATACTTAGAAATAAAGCTCTTTCTGATTCTGATTCTGATTCGCAACATGAGACACATGCATATTGAGATCAAACTCAAAGAAAACAACCCTTATGAAAAAGAAGTTTAATCAAGTGTGTGATTAGTATGCTTAAAAATTCTCACTGATAAAATGGAATAAAATCAATAAAAACAAATAAAAAAATTACACAGACAGGTGGTCTGCTTTCTATATTTTCATAACAGGATACAGATGTAAACACCAAACACTAAGAAATGTAACTGATGATCCTTTATGGATCCAGTAAGAGTTACAGTGGTGAAACATTAGGCACTGATGCAGTGCACTGAATAGATTAAATGTCCCCCCCCCCACCCCAACATGGTATGTTCCAAATATAGGCGGAGCCAAAGCTTTAAAAGGCAATTTAGGGAGAAAATGGACATTGGCATAGCCAAACTGACACTTGTTTGTATATAGTAAATAAATTAGTTCCATAAGTGTTTGGGTGTGTTTTTTTTTTTTCTTTTGGTTTGGTTTTTGACTATTGCTATGTTGGAGAACTATATGTTTGCACCCTGGGGATTAAAACCACTCTGAACTGTCTAATTTGTTCCCTGCTGTCTTATTTACACCTGGCTGCCGGTACATCCTAACAGTTTTCCAATGGGTTTTTATAACAGGGTTTTACAAATAATGAATAAAATAAGGTATGTGATAAATATAACTTGAAAACACTTTTTCTCTACAATGAAAATTACCCACACTCATGCTGAAGATGCACATTTTCAAGCAGTTATAAGTAAAGAAATGCTCCTATCTTGGTAATAAATACATAAGCATTATTTTTGCATATGCGACTTTATTTCATATTAATTTATAGAAACATTCTATACAAACACTAATCTTAAATTTTAAGAACTATTTTGACCAGAATATTAGTCAGTTATTCAACAAAGGAGCACTCTTTTCTTATGATGGATTCCTTGTTAAACATAAATTCTTCTAAATTCTCAATTGTTATTACTTTAACCCCTTCAGGTTACTAAATCTTACATTTTTTTTACATTTGTTTTTTATGAAAGCCCAAGAGTAATAATAGAGCTATTCATACTCTTTTCCAAAGAGAAAGTGTAAGAGTACCTCATGTTTTGTCTGATTTTAACTCTTTATTAAATGGAAAATGTATTTTCTAGAGAAAAGTGTGGCTGTGATCACAGAAATATCATCTTAGAAATAAGATTAAAGAAGTTTCTTACAAGCTCATTCACATATTGTATCCAGCAGATTTGATATGTCAAAATAAATAATAAATAAATAAAAAATTAAGAATAAGTGTAAATTGTATTTTCTGCAGTGAATACGAGGCAACTGCACTTGCACTTATTTTGGCACTGGACATATTCAGATAAACTATGGTGTAAAGTAAAAAAAAAGAAATGTATCATTGAAAATATTCAGTGTTTTACACCTTTTTTATATCCTATGGGTGAATGTAGTCTTTAGCTTTACTGACTATTCTGACAAATAGTAGCTGTATTTTTACTGAATTAATTTACTTATATTATGAACCAAATTTAATCTATTCTGAATCTAATCTAATAAGAAACACAATGGTTTATGGTTTTGTTTACTGATATATATGTAAAATATACATTTGTATATTGTTCCACTGGTCAAATTCTAAATATCACATTATTGTGTTCGCTTCAACCCGTGGACATGAAAAATAACCACAGACAGATTTTAATGTAACCCAGTTCCGAAGAAAACCGTGGATTTGGCAAACTTTACTGTATAACGACATTGTTTGAGCAAAATGCACTTTTAGGGTAACTCAGTTAAATGTACTATTGTATGTTCTTGTTTTTGTAAAGTCAGTATTTAGATGAGTAAATATTCTTATTTACGGGTAGATTTACGCCATGTTTATTTCGTTTTAGGAAAACTGTTTAAAACTAAGTTGTATGGATTAGTTATCTTCGTGTAATCCACAGTTTCACCATAACCTCTGGATTAAACCAGTGACGTAGTTATGGTGCTCAAGTCCTCCTGTGCTTACGACGGCATGTGCGTTCAAGTCACTTTGGTCGGAGCAAGATGGCGGAGTACTTTATCTTATTTAATAACACAAAAATACAGCAATGTTCTTAAACTCTTGTTCTAGAAAATGAAGAACAAAGAAATGTGAATTAGGTATACTTCGGTTTTTAATGCTTTAAATTATAATTTATGAAGCCACTGCCAACTTTATTGTTAGTAAGTTGCATTGTTATATCATAATGCCATGATCATATTATGCGTCGTCGATTAATTTACTGCGCTGTAAATAGAAAAGCCTGACAATATCACAGCTAAATACCTTTAGTATTGTATATTTCGCCATGTTAATCACTGACACGCCCCCAACTCGTACAGAACGGGGCTTAAAGAAAATCCCGAGCTCCTCACTGGTATTTACGATATTGTGGTGGCGTTCATGTGCATTCAACTCGTAAATACGATCTAGACGAGACTACTTGAACGCACCATTAATTTTTGGGTTGATGGCTGAACATATTCTCCATGTTTTCAGTAAATGACTAGAAATAACCAGACATCAATGGTGGAGTGGGACAGTAGATCAGGCGGGGAATTTGACTCCACCCCAGGCCACCTCTGTTTCTGCAGTCACCACCCAATTCATGTGTCCACCAGACTGAACTACTCTTTGGCTCTTTCAGTTGTTTGGATTGGGTTATACTTAAAAAAATAAATAAAATCCTTAGACCGTGGACGGACAAAATAATCAAATGAAGTATCAAGGCATTCACTGTCTCTATCATCTTTCCCTGAATCTCTCTCTCTCTCACTCTGCACATTGAGTTTCTCTGCAATATGAAATAAACACTTTCAATAATCTATATTAATTATGCAGCCATCAATTGTATGTTGATCACAATCCTAGTACTGGTAACCTTATAAATCATAAAAAGCACATATTTTTCTAAGAGTATAGCCAGCATGTTTAGTTTTGCTTATAGCTTAAACTTTAGCTGAAGGTTCCTGCTCTGACTCAAAAGCTGAACTGTTAACCCTCTCTTGTTCAAAGCAGGAGCACTAACAGCACTAGTGCTACTGTTGCTTCCTTCATCACCTTCAAAATAAATAAGCATCGTACACTAGGCTACATATTGTAGGCTAGAAATAGAAAATCAATTTCTGGTAACAATTTGGCACTTAAAAAATACTGTATCCCCATATATATATATATATATATATATATATATATATATATATATATATATATATATATTTATTTTTTTTAGAAAAGATTTTATCTATTGTAAGTAACTTGTACTAAAAATATACTATACTTTCAAAAAATATATATTTTATCACATTATTAAGAATATTCTAACTACAAGCAACAGCACAAATGAATACAATGCATTAAAGATACAAATAAAAAAAATAAAATAAAAAGTAATAAAATTACTTTCGAGGTTTTTTTATAGGCGTTATTTTTTAGGTACAAAAATTTAGTTAAATAATTAAGTGTAAAACATTATTGCATTTTGCACTATAAATTATTATAGATTATTTTTTATTAAAGTTACAAAAGCTTTTTAATCAAGAGCAGTGAGTGATTTCTTTGTTGTTGATGTTCGATTAATATAAAGACTGCATGCATAATATAAATAATGCACTGATACAGCATTTGTATTCGTATTGAACAAGCGGTCCCAGCTCGTGCCAGCATGTGAACCGTCCCATCCCTAGTAAATATAAATGTGATTCTGACCGACCTGCTTCCTTACTGGTGAACATGGCTGGGATTTTGCAGCAACTTGCTGCGTCTGTGGCCAGGGCTTCTCCTTTTTATACATTACGTCTCTGCTCCTCCTTTGCATTTACACAATTTTCTAAGATAAAGCCTGCCTCTGGATAAAGCCAATTAGGCAGTGCTTCGCTGGTGTTGGGTCATGTCCTGATTCATAGATTCATAAGTCCTTCAATTAATTTGCAGTTGCATACCAGTCTATTGCACGTCAGCCTGATTGACTGCACAGCGTCAGCCGGCAGACCAGAATGACCATCAGGCCAGTGGGAAATGTCCCGCTGCTCCGATGGTTTAACTTTCTTATGTCTAAAGGACAATTTTATACAGTACTTTTAGAAAATAAATTGTTAACTTGGCATAATTAATCAACTTTCACTTTAACACAATACATTTTAAATGTTTGATTTTGAAAATGAAAGATGGCAGCTTCTCAAGCTTCTCAGAATTATACAAATTCTACTGTTTTTCTTTATAGTACTGAACGACAACTTCTCAGCCTCTGAACAAACACAGATAAACACATTTTGCCCATTAATATCAAGGGCTAAGTGTCTGAAATGTAGTTTCTAGTAAAGCGTATTACAGAACATGCAATGGGAATCCATTTAATTAAACTCTATTAAACAGATGTTTTACCCATGCTGATTTGTCACTCTTTCTCTGCAGGGTTTGAATGATCTGAAAGCACGTCTCTGATTGGTCACCATGTCGAGAGACAGTATGCAAATGCATCTCCATCAGAGTGACTCTGACTCCAGTGATGACAGCATGGACAATCCTCCTGTTATGTCATGTGAGTCAGTAAATTGCTTTTTGAATTTTGAGCCACATTTTGCAGAGACAGCTGTGAATTAGAATAGCCATTTTAAAAATGTTTATTTTTTTGCTTTTTCATTTTTTGTTTATTTGAATTTTATGGTAGTACAGAAAACCTTAACAATCGTACTATCTCCATATTTTGGACAGTAGTGTATTTTATAGTATAATGTACAAGAGGACAGCGGTTTTCTGTAAAGAGTCAACCTATATATATAATTTATTTTAAAAAAACAAACAAAAAAACAAAGTAAAATAAGTTCTAACGTTAAAGCTATAGTTTGGTTAAAGTTCAGTTAAACATTTTATTGTACATAATGCATTCAAAAGCATAAATTCAACAAAAATGACAAGTATATGTCTCTAATGATTTCTATTAGCTCTGCATAATACAGTAGGTATCACATTGTGTGTAAATGCCTATTACATGTTATAATAAGACAGGATTAAAACAAAACTAAGAGTGTTTTCACTTGTGTTATTTAACTGCAGCCAGAATGAAACCACAGAGACGCCGACACAGTGTGGACGAACCGACTGAAGAACTGTGAGAGAATTGTGTTTTTATGTTATTCACATGATTCAGAGAACAAGATTAATCGAGAGAGCTTGGCATACATGGGGTTAATTTATTTATTATAAGGCAATATTAATAAAATCATATTAATAAAATGTATTCATTTTTGTAGCATAAAGTGTCAAAATAAACTAGATAATCAGTCAAATATAAACATTTCTATTACAAAACACTGATGTTTCTGTTTTATTCACTCCAGATCTGACATTATTCATCTCAGAGAAGAATTGAACGAACTCCATGAGGAAATTACTCCTGAATGCAATGAGCATATAAAGAAAATGACTGATGTTGTGAATGAGTTTGAAAAAGATAACAGACATGCTTTTTATGATAATATACGAAGAGGTGCTGGAATCGGTGCAATCACAGGCTTGGTTTTAGGATTAGCCTTATCTACATTTACTTTTGGGGATTCTGCCATTGCTGCTGGATTAGGTGCTGCTGTTGCTGCTGCAATTATTTTTATTATTGAAAGATTGAAGAAAAAACAGCAGGGAAAAAAAATCAAGACAAACCATAGAAAAAGAACTTGAGGAACTTCAGAAGAAAATCAGCCCTATTATTAACATGCTAGAGAAGATTTATGATCGTGCTCAGAAAATACTGAGAAACCCAACGCTATCAGAGCACAAAGTCAGTGAACTACGTGAACGTTTCTCCTCCTGCTTTGAAAAAACACAGCTCTTCCAGAGAGATAGGAGTAAAGCAGTGGGTGCACAGAAAGATTTGACTGGAGATCTGTCAGGAACATTTGCTGAGATGAGTTCTGTGCTTAAAATTCTGGAAGAGATCATCGAAGACAAAGAGGAGCAAAATGACAATGACAAACCTGAAGAAACACCCGCAGATAAACAAATAGAAGAACAGTTCAAGAAAAAAGCAGAGACATTCATTGATGAAATGAGGAAAGGAATTAATGAGTTAAAGAATGTCATGAATGAAGTTGATCAAATAAAACAAAGACTACCAAATAATTGAATACAATCTGATGAAATAAACTATTTGAAGAGTTGAGACACAACTTGTTATTCCATCAGCTGACAGAAAACAACCCACAACATCTGAATGTACTGAACGATAGAAACATCCAATTATCCTACAGTGATTAATGTTATAAACATTTACCTAAAACTTATATCAGGTCTATCAGTTATGTCAGAATTATATGTTTAATAGCTATACCTGATGTGCCGAAACTTACAGTTGCTACATTGATTTTGCTCTGCATTATTTTTTTATGTATATACTTTGCTTTATTTTTATTATTATTATTATTGTTTAAACTTTTATTACGCTAATATGTATTAAAATGTACACACAAAAATAATTACAAACAGAATAAAGTAATTCTCTTTAAATCTGAACGGTCTTTTCTGGTTTAATTCATTGCATTGAGTGTAGATGTGTCACACTTTTGAAATATTATCATCCATGTAGTACTTTTCATTTCCACAGTCCACTGGATGAGCTCAAGAGCAGGTGAGATGAACTCTGACCTCTGATATTTCTGATTCTGGTCTCTTCAGTGAAGACTCTCCCTTCACTTACAGAAACTTCATCATTAGTGCTCAGATTTGGTTTCAGTTATTTAGTGTCATATCATCCTAGAAATCATACTCAAAGAAAGGTTTCTTTTTTCTTTTTTACTTTTTTTGATTTAATAAGAGTGCAAATGTAATCAATTGACACCCATAAACAAAGGCATAAACTATAAACATTAATTTCGAAAATGCCATGTTTATTGTTAAATGCCTCATTCTTTGTGAATATTAAACTTGAACACTAACAGTGTTCGTTATACTTTATGAACGCTTACGATTCTTGTTCAAAAGCAGCAGCTTCATAATGTCAGAGGAGAAACTCTATTTACTGATACACTTGTTTCCTTATCATAAAATAATTATACGTTTTACATTTAAAAGGAGTCAACACACAATGTAATGTGTTTAGGAAACTGAATAATTGCTATTTATTGTGCTTGTCATCTTAAAAACGGAGGGATCTAGAAAATAATTTTAGGGTGACATGAGGAGTGTGAGGGTTGACAACACCAAAGCAAACAAAAGCATTCAGTCATCTCAAGTAATTCAAGTTACTTCCTAAATGTAATACATTGTATATTACTTATTACTTTCTTTTGAAAGCATCAGCACGAAGCACAGCCCTGTTAAAAGCCGTGCTCCGCGTGTCCCTTTTATGCTTTGAGCAGCGGCCCCTCCAAACGTCTCTGCACGGCCTGCTCCAAATCATACATACACCGCTGCTTTATGATGCCTTTACTATATTACTGTCATTTGAGCTCTTTTGAGATACTTTCACTGTCAAGCACAAACTGCAATTACAATGTATAAGATTTAAAAAAGAGAGAGAGATTCATAATTTAATTAATCATGCATGAAAGTGACAAAAAAGTGAGAGAAGACATTTAAAGTGATTTATATTTAATGAATGCATTTACAAATATAATTAATATATTTGATGAATGCAAATAAATTCTGTTCATTAAACTTTATATGTATCAAAAAATCCTAAAAAATAAAGTGCATCATCATTTCCAAACAAAATACGAAGCAGCAAGATTGTTTTAAAAATTTATAATCAGAAATGTTTCTTTTGAGTCAAATACATTTTAATGATTTCTAAAAGATCATGTGACACTGAAAACTGGAGTAATGATGAAGAAAATTCTGCTTTGCATCACAGGAATAACATTATATTTTATAAAGTATTACAATGTAAATAATAATAATAATAATTGTATTTTTAATCCTTTCACAATATATATATATATATATATATATATATATATATATTTTTTTTTTACTTTATTTTGATCAAATAAATTCAGCCTAGATGAGCAGAAGAGAGTTATTTCAAAATCATTAATAATTGTAATGTTTTGAATCTTTTGACAGGTACTTTAATAATAATAATAATTCTGTATACTTTACTATAATATATTATAGTACTGTATTATAATACATTATAGTGTTAACATGATTATTAGGGGTTGCTTTTTTTACAGGACAGTATGTATTTTTACAATATAAGATATATCTTTTAATGTGCTACAATATATATTTTTATAATGAGTGCTGGGGTGTGGCCTGTGGGCGTGGCTTGGGGCGTGGTCAGACTTACCTTCATTTTTGTCTCTAGCTGATGTTTCTGCTTGTAATAAGGGAAACTAATGCGCATGTCCCTTAGAGTTATTTTGGAGCGAGTAACTTCCCGTTACATTTGATAACACTGACATAAGCTTGGTCCAGATGAAGCTCTGAAGGTAACAATACAAACTGCTTGCATACATTCAAAACTATAGGCTTTTGAATAACAGTAATAATAGCATAGCTATATCTTGTATAAAAAGCCATACAATAAGGATCGACACACGTGTTAAATTTCCTTTTATTTTGTTATAATTCTGTGTTGTGTCATTTAAAAGCCTCTTCTGGATGGTAAAGTTGGGCTTTGGTCATTTAAAACAAACTTACCACTACATTTTACTTTTTCTGTAAAGATTTATTTATATATTTATGTTTGTTGTATTTTTCAGTGTTTTAACGTGTTTTATCGGAAACAGATGATTCTTCTGCACAATCTGACTTTGCTGCAGCCTGGAATTGAACTACTGGTTTCGTCTGGTCAGAGGAGAACTGACCCCCAACTGAGCCTGGTTTCTCCCAAGGTTTTTTCTCCATTCTGTCACCGATGGAGTTTCGGTTCCTTGCCGCTGTCGCCTCTGGCTTGCTTAGTTGGGGTCACTTCATCTACAGCGATATCGTTGACTTGATTGCAAATAAAAACAGACACTATTTAACTGAACAGAGATTACATCACTGAATTCAATGATGAACTGCCTTTAACTGTCATTTTGCATTATTGACACACTGTTTTCCTAATGAATGCTGTTCAGTTGCTTTGACGCAATGTATTTTGTTTAAAGCACTATGTAAATAAAGGTGACGTAATCACGCTTGTGGATGACCAAACTGAGCACCATCAGTCTGCAGAGATGTGCACCAGCTAACAGAAGAAGAAATCTGGGTGATCTGGGCGTGAACATGTTGTGTGGTTGTGTACTGTGTTAGACTGTCTGGGACTTATAAACTAATTCAAGTTTAGAACAACTTGAGGTTTAGTAAATTAAATTTTTTTTCTTAATTTAACATATTATTTTCATAAAATCTTCATATCTTGAATTTATATAAATATATATATATATATATATATATATATATATATATATATATATATATATATATATATATTTGCAACTTTTAGTTCACCCCAAAATTTAAATTAGCCCATGTTTTAATCAACCTCAAGGCATCCTAGGTGTATATGACTTTCTTCTTTCAGATGAATCCAATCTGAGTTCAGTATAAAAATGTGTCCTGGCACTTCCACGTTGTTTAATGGCAGTAGGCAGGACCAGGTCTATTTATTTATTTTTAAAGAGCATCGATCCATCCATGAAACGTGACTCACACAGCTCCGGGGGTGAATAAAGGCCTCCTGTAGCAAATCGATGCTCTTTAGTAAGATAAATATCCATATTTTAAACGGGAGAAGAGCTTTTTTCTCACTTCCGCTGACTATCACATGTGCACCACTCCGGGCGGATGACACAGGACGTATGTGCAGCGCACATGTGACATATGATCGTTTCACAAGTTTGTTTACAGGAGCAAAGGAAGCAAAGTATCCTTACTTTAGCAAAGGAAAAACAGGCTCCTCTTGGAAGAAAAAAAAAAAAAAAACCTTGACATAATATGATTTAGGTTGACTGGAGTAAGAAATAATAGTCAAGTCAATTTAAACAAATTCATCACCTGGGGCCTGTTTCACAAAGGAGGTTAAGTGAAAACTCTGAGTATGTTAATCCTGAAATGAGGGAAACTCTAGGTTTTCTGTTTAGGAATGGGAGGTTTGTCAAACCCGAGAAAGTCAAGTCCGTTTCTGAAGGAGAGCTAACTTCTACTCAGAGTCAGTTACCCTACTAACTTACTCTATGAACCCAGAGTTTCTTTCGGCCTCCTCCCCCTTTTTAAACACTTCATTGATGCACGCTGGAAAAATGCTCTTTTTACTAAGTGTTTTTTGTTTTATCTTCTTTTTTTTTTTTTCAAATACAAATATATATATATATATATATATATATATATATATATATATATATATATATATATTAATAAAGATTGATTTTCTATATAAGAAAACGATATAAGATACTTGTTTCCTGTGGGGATCTAAATTAAGTGCATTTCACTTAAGTAAAATTATATGACAGTGTGGTAATAAAAATAATCTTAAAACAAGATTATTCTGAGTGTCTGTTACTAAGAGCAAATCTACTGTAGCTCCGCCCTCCATCGACACATAAGGTTAAATACGACACATGTGAATATCGGCTTCAGTGGTGTAGGCAGTAATGTTTTGGGCACGGAAAACTAGCTTGTAACGCGATTGATTGGGTTAGAGTCCGGCTTTTGCCGAGCTCGTTCTTCTCACTTTTCCCATCACATGCCACATTAGAATTATGTTCTAAAAGTGGAGGTAAAGTGCCCAACGAGTGTTTAATAATGATACAACTATTTATAATTGTAATAAATATAATTTAGAATCTGTTATTATTGCATCCTGTTAATCTATAACAATACTGAGGTGCAAATGTATCTGCCAGTATAAAGTATAACAAGCATCTAATTATTATTTACACTTAGCCTGTTTCATAACTGCTACTTTTACATGGTAAATAGAATATATCACGATTTTCACTGTACATTTTTTCTGTAAATAGCATCTAGAGCTACTTGCACTTAGCCTACTGTAAATAGGATCTATCGCTAAGAAAGTATGTTAATTCCACTTAGTGTAAATAGACACTGCCGTATTTTTCTTACTCTATTGGCAGATCATTTGTAAAATAAGAAAAATTAACTTAAAATATTATTATTAATATTATTATTTTATATATATTTTTTTGCCCATGAGATATCATAAAATGATTAACTGTTAGTTCATTAATCTAACATTCTGCCAGTTTTCACCTGTGATATTATAACACTGAGAAGAATTACATTTTTATTGAGTCTGAAGAATGCAGATGGCTTTTTGGCGGGAGCTGTTTCCATGGTGAATCGTAATATCGGTGCTCCATTCATAATGCCTTTTTATAGTTGTAGAGCACGCGCTTAACTCAGAGTCCGTCAATTTAGAGTTGATTAAACCAACTCATTTCAGCTGTTCTGTAACTGAAAACTCAGAGTTTCCCATCTCAGGGTAAGTTCACACAGAGTTCAAGTTTAAACTCAGAGTTGGTTGAACCTCCTTAGTGAAACGGGCCCCTGGACCTTTTCCACTCTAATTGGAAGTTGTTTCAACAAGAAATATATTGTCAAGAAGAACAATAACAAAAAATGTTAGGCAGCGGGGTAACAAACTATTTTTAATTGACTCAAATTATTTTTTACAGTGCAGCAGCAGGATATAGAGGATCTCTTTTACCTGGGAAATTTTTTCTCTGTTGCTGTTTTGCAGTATTGGTAAATACACCACTTAATTTTGAGCCAAAATGTGTTGTTGTAACATGCCATACATTACTACTTTACAGAACAAATAAAAATAAAAATAAATAAATAAATAAATAAACTTTTGTAACTTGTTACTCCCAACACTGATCACGAAAATGAACATGCACAATATTTATATTGTTGGCGCTGAACAGCAGAATTGGACCATTAGCCCGAAACAAAGCAGCTGGGGAGCTACTTTCAGAAACCTATTTAAATGATTTAAACAGTCATTCAGATTTGTGTATTCGCTATAGTGTTCATCACAGGCACTATGCCAACCACTTAAACATTTACTCTCTGTGACATATAACTTCATATATAATAATTAATTTAAATAAATGGTTATTTTTTAAATGTTTACATTTTAATCTGGAGCACAACATGCCCTAGATATTATGTGAAAGTATGTGCTATCAGGCTATCCACCGCTCCTAACATATAGTAAAGTAATAACACATTTTAATGTAAAAAAATAAGGTCTTTTAAAATCTTTTTTTTTTCTTTAGTGAGGACATTAAAAGTTTAAACATACTTTATTCACTTTATATTCCAATACATTTTTGTGTGTGCATTTTATTACAGTTTTTCTTTTCTTTCTTAAGTGATAAATGTAAAGTACAAAATATACACAAAATAACAACATCCACTATAGATCAATAATGCAGAGCATAAACAAAACAATATGGGGGGAAAAAGTATATATATATATACTTTTGACTGTGCTAACAATAATTGTTGTAGGACAATGAAACACTGAAATTATGCAAATCGGCAATGTAATATTGGTCACTATTTGTGTTGTTCTCTGTCAGGTGGAAGTTTGTCTGAGGTTTTGTCTCAGCAGCTAATACTTTTATGTTTTGAAAGGTTCAACTCAAAATATTTGATATTCTGTCTAATGACTGGTTGATATCTTTAACTCTATTTTTTATGATACATATTCCTTTCTGCATGTCATTAATTAATTTCTCTGCTTTCTCCTTAAACTCTCTTTTAATCATTTGTTCCTGTCTGGGTTTTTCAGGTTTGGCACGTTGCCTCTCGTTGTCTTTGATAATCTCTTTGAGGATATCAGGCACAGAATTAATCTTGGCGATCATTTCTGAAATGTTTTCAGACAAATGCACAATTTTAGACATCTGGTCACCAGCTTTACTCCTGTCCTGTTCCTGAAATAGTTGCCCTTTTTCAAAGCAGTAGGACAAGTGTTCACTTAATGCCTGGACATTGTGGTCTGAGAGTAAAGCGTCTCTCAATATTTCCTCAGTGCGTTGACCGTTTTTTTCCAAGATGTCAATAAAATGGTTCATTTTATCCTGAAATCCCTTAGATTCCTCTTCAATAGATTGTTTTAAGTTTTTCTTCTGATGTGTTTTCCTGTTTCGTCCAAAAGCAGCACATAATAGAGAAACTACAGCCGCTGCCCCTGCTGCAGCAACAATTACAAAAACCTCTTCTTCAATAAAATATAAAGCTAATGCAGACAACATGATCGCGATTCCTCCAGCTATTTGTCCTCCTCTGCGTGCATAAATACCAAGACCATGATCATTTGCAAAGTCATTGGTAAGATCACGAATTTTCTCCAAATGCTTGCTGCATTCTGGGAAAATGTCCTTTTGAGTTCTATTCAACTCCTCTTCGCGATTAATAATATCAGCTCTAAAGAAAGAGAGAGAGAGAAAAAAAGAAGCATAAGGGACAGTATATTCTGTATGTTTTGCAATACAAATATGTTGGTACATATATGTCAAACGGTATGTTAATTGATATGTATAGATAATATTGTTTCAATAGTTTGATACTTTATGATATATACAGTTTACATAACTTGTGTATATATATATATATATATATATATATATATATATATATATATACTGAAAGCTCTCAAACATGAACATAAAAACGTATTAAAACAATGTAAATTGTTTCTCACGACATGAAAACTGGTTCCTCCATGCTTCCGCGCCGACGGTGTCCTCTCGGTGAAGCCATTGTTGCTGAGATCAAACGACACAAGAGTTATGTATCATCTGTTATATCAAGACCAGCTAGGACAACATTGCAAATTTAAGTGACTAGCAAAGATCATCATGCTAACAGTCTAGCCTGGCTAAGTTACAAATGTTATAGTCAGAAAGAGGTTTACTGTATATAATGTAACATTCTGAATAATAAAAACACTCATCATAAATCACATTGTGTTTGTTCACTTAGGCCTAAAGAACTGTATGCGGAGTGGAGCGGTGTAATTTTGAATGGGAGGAGCGTCGGAGTGTCATGGTTTTCACTTACTCCAAGAGCGCTTCACTTTTTTTTATCTTCAGAACACAGTTTAAGATATTTTAGATTTAGTCTGAGAGCTCTCAG
This sequence comes from Carassius auratus, assembly GCF_003368295.1. Lineage (NCBI taxonomy): Eukaryota > Metazoa > Chordata > Actinopteri > Cypriniformes > Cyprinidae > Carassius > Carassius auratus. The sequence continues at coordinate 49,798 of NW_020525901.1, forward strand.
TCCCTCCATTGAAACTGTGTGTACGGTCTACTGTCCATGTCCAGAAAGGTAAAAAAAACATAATCAAAGTAGTCCATGTGACATCAGAGGGTCCGTTAGAATATTTTGAAGCATCAAAAATACATTTTGGTCCAAAAATAGCAAAAACTACGACTTTATTCAGCATTGTCTTCTCTTCCGTGTCTGTTGTGAGAGAGAGTTCAAAACAAAGCAGTTTGTGATATCCGGTTCGTGAACGAATCATTCGATGTAACCGGATCTTTTTGAACCAGTTCACCAAATCGAACTGAATAGTTTGAAACGGATCGCGTCTCTAATACGCATTAATCCACAAATGACTTAAGCTGTTAACTTTTTTAATGTGACTGACACTCCCTCTGAGTTAAAACAAACCAAATATCGAACTGTCCGAAAGAACTACTGGTGATCTGAACACCGATGCGACTGGTTCTTGACTCGTGAACGACTCAGTCTTTTGTTCATTATGTGGCTCGGCTCGGTGTTCATCTTCAGTTCTCTCTTCACAGCAGTTCAGTCAGTGTACTGTTTGAGTAATGAATTACTCCGGGATATTGGTTTGTTTGAACTCAGAGGGAGTGTCAGCCACATTAAAAAAGGTAACAGCTTAAGTCATTTGTGGATTAATGCTTAATGACTAAGGGTGCGCCGATCACGGCTGCCGATCATTACTGTGCATCTCGTCAGTAAAGCTGGTTATCTAATCAGCGGTTAATTCCATCATGCGCCTGATTTCACATAGAGCAGCTGTTACTACAAAGAGCCGTTGTTAACTGAGAAACTGCGTAAATCCACGTTCATTTTCAGCATTTATTTGCACATCTTCTCAGTTAACAATGGCAGAATTTACCGCTGATTAGAGAACCGGCTTTACTGAAGACAATGCTGAATAAAGTCGTAGTTTTTGGTATTTTTGGACCAAAATGAATTTTCAATGCTTCAAAATTTTCTAACTGACCCTCTGATGTCACATGGACTACTTTGATGATGTTTTTCTTACCTTTCTGGACATGGACAGTAAACCGTACACAAAGCTTCAATGGAGGGACTGAGAGCTCACGGACTAAATCTAAAATATCTTCACCCTTGTGGATTGTTCAAATTCACTACCCTTTCGGGATGTTCGTTAAACTGTGTCCTGAAGATGAACGGAGGTCTTACGGGTTTGGAACGGCATGAGGGTGAGTTATTAATGACATAATTTAGATTTTTGGGTGAGCTAACCCTTTAAACTTTATGTGTTCAGTAGTTGAATTTGAATTGCTACTTTTGCATAAACATCCTTTTGTATATAATGTATATAAAATAATCAAGAATACTTACAAATAATGTGAATTTATCTGATTTCTGCAGAATTAATGTGGATTGCATATTTTTACATTTTTAGTCTTCTTTCATAATTTTCAGGAGCACAAGCCTCCTTCTTATCCTATGGAGGGACTAACACCTTTGTAGCAGAATTTGTTGAACAAAACTCTACTGGAACACGGAATGGGTTGGTGTGACGGGGCGAGAAGAAACCACCCGGAGCACAGAAACGGTAATCCTCATGGACAGGTCGCAGTCTTCGCATACATGTCAAGGATGGAATATAAATCAGGAAAAGAAACATTCTGATAAACGCTACAATGAAAACGAAACGGATTATACAAGATAGTGTTCTGTAACAAGCAGCAAACAGAGCGGACCTCGCCCTTTTACATCTGCGCCTGCGCGCTCACGCGAGGAGAACAACGTGTGTACGCGCAAAGGCTGCAACGCAGGAAAAATACTCCAAAAGGAACATCAGCATTAATCTCATAAACAGCATTTAACATTAGGTGGCCGTTGCATTGAGTTGGACACAGTCAGACTGTCAAGTTCAAAGGCAAACAAAACAATAAAGGCAAAAACGCCAAAAATAAGTAAATAAATAAAAATGCATGCTTATGTGATATATTATTTATTCATTTGGTATCAACATGTATACTTTTTTTAATGTTTTTCGCTCGATATGACATGCATGGAAATGTAATGTATGTACATGTATCGAGATGTGTATGTGTATTTGAGGATGCTTCACCACTGCTGTCCTCCAGATGACGCTCAAAAGCAGGTGACGGGAGCTGCTCATTTCCCTGCTGTGGGTTTCTTTCGTGTATTTCTATTTGTTTTAGCTTTGTTTTTAGACAATAGGTTTTGCACAAATTATTTTTGTAATATGTATAAGAGCCTTGACATTATTTAATAACTATAACTCTGACTTTATTCGTCTAAAAGAAGGAAGTCATACACCTAGGATGGCTTATGGGTTCATGGGGTTAATCTAAGGGTCCTGATGTTTCATCAAGAAATGTGTCTTCATGATAGAAAACTAGAATCACAGTCAGAGAACTGCAGATGCTAGTTGGGTATTGTGGTCACCAAATATGTCAGGATTTATATATCCACAAATTGTTATAAGGTTGCAAAAGTTTTTCTATCGTCTCATCTTTACTAAGGATGCCAATATTTCTGGAGCCCACTGTTGGTAGCTGTCATCCTCGGAGAATCTCTGATCGTAACATGTTTTGCCTTCAACATTACCAATGCAGTCAAACAGAGATCACTATTCAAAGCATATCAAAAAGTTCAGATGAACTATAAAAATGAATCAAAGCTAAAAATCAAGCTAAACTAAATGTGATCCCGCAATGAGCAGAAAAGTATTTCTTAAGGCAAACAGTACATGTAGCAATAATTTATTTATATTCTGTAGGATCTGTTAAAAAAGCCATTTTGTTAAATTAAATGATTTTGCAGCATTGCAATTATTATTATTATTATTATTATTATTATTATTATTATTATTATTATTATTATTAAATGTGTTTTTACATGTATTTCGAATAGTGCATTGCATTGGGATTGAAAGGAAATACCGGTATTCACATAAACTTAACAGATTTACCAACGCATTCATTCATTCATGCCCTTTCTTTTTATTTATTTATTTTAGTAGTTTTATTCCAGTGTATTTTTATATAAATATAGTTTATTTCTAGCTAATCTTTATTCTATATTTTCTTAATGTTAGTTTTAGGTTTGTTATGTTTTCAAATGTTATTTGTTTACCCCGCTTTAAGTTACTGTTTCACTAGAGACTTTTATTTTGATGGCAATAATGCTGATAAGAGCAATTTGCTAATAAAAAAAATAACTTTATTTTGAAGTGCGGTTCAAGCAGAAGCGGAAGACGATTGCAGATGGTTGAGTTCCCGGATCACTGACTTTCAGATGTTAATAAGAGAATTATAGCAGCGAGAGGTAGTTTTAGTTAAACACGTTTATATTATTATTATTATTATTTTCATCGTTATGTGCAGTTGGAAGTGAGGGACAGTTGAAACACATGCAGCAACTTGTGTGTGCATCCCGAATCACATGACTTGTGTCCAGCGCGTGCACTGACGATATCTCTCTGATGATGTGTTGTAGAGTCACTGCAAGGGAGATAAAGAGGAAAGAACGCAAACGTCATCGGAAGAGCGACATCCTAAAATGCTGTAAGAGAATGTCGTTATGCATTACTCACTTGAATCAGAATTATTGAGTGTTTAAAGAAAAAAAAGTGTTTACTGCATTATTAATCAGTTGTTTTATGAGCTAAACTTGTGTTCACACATACTGCACAAACAATTGTAATAAAATAGTTTAATCTGGATATCAGCAGTGATTGGTAATTGAAATGCATGTAATACACTTGAATCGTTTCCCTCTCTAGATCTGTTTTCAATCAGCTGGAAAAAGAATTGGTTGCAGTCTATCTGAGAGATTTCCCTCTCACCCAGAGGCGCATGCAGAGAGTGTGTCATATCATCAGGACATTTGAAGAAGATTTCAGACGTGCCACTGGAGCCATTACACACGCATTACATGCAGAAGTAGCTGGAGGATTGATGATGGGTTTGGGGTTAGTTTTAGCTCCAGTTCATCAGGGCATTTCTGCTCTCATCGCAGGAGCAGGAGCAGCTGTGGTGTCAGCCGCTGTAATCGGTGAGAAAACCTGCAACAAGAAGATCACAAGCCTGCAGACAAACTTAATACAAGACACTGAAGCTGAACTGAGGGCATTTCAGCATAAAATCAGCCCTATGATGGACAAGATGAATGAGATCAGTCAGCACGTTTCTGAAATATTGAGAGACCTCAGTTACCCAGGCCGTGATGTTGGGTATTTAAGTCAGTATTTTTCATCTGCCAGTGAAGTAGTGCGTTTCATTCAGATCTATGACATTAGTGTGTTAGCTGCACATATAAAGTCTCAGACATCATGTTTGTTAGGAGCTCAATTCATCAGAGTTCTGCCAGAGAGAATGGTACTCCAGCAGATGTGGATAGAAATGGTTCAGTTAGAGAATGTGATGGATGAAATGACTAAAACAATAGAAAGAATAGCAAATCAGCCCAACTAAATATAACAATATGAAGGGCTAAACGAAACAAGAAAGCTCTTTGACTTGCTCTGAATATTCCTGGGATATAGAGACTATAGAATTTAATGTCTAATTTTTGGTATGCATTTACATGTAAACTACAAAAACTGCTCTTGCTCTTTGTCGAATAATAATAAAAAATGGTCTTTCATGTTTTGTTTTTTTATTATTATTGTTGTATGAATGTTTTTTTTTTTCTTTATTATATTTTTTTTTTTATTATTATTTGTATTATTATTTCCTTGCCGCTGTCGTCTTTGGCTTGATTAGTTGGGGTCACTAGATATTCAACAATGTTATTGTGATCTTCCCGCATTGACACCAATTGTATGCGAACACAATTGAACTGAGCTGGACGATGACGTCACTGTCTTCTCCATGCTGATATACATTAAACTACACGAATAACTATTGATTTCTTCAACGGAATGAATAAATACGTAGTTTAAGCTGGACAATGACACAGTTTTCTTCTAGAGCTGCTGTGCAGGTGTATCTCTGTTTGACAATCTGCATCACTATAATAAACGTGACTTGACATTATGCAAAACACACAAGAGCTTCGATCAGGACTGCAGCAAGGTTTGGTTCTGTAATGTGAAGATGTTTTGTTCAGTCTTCAGTTTGCGTTAGTAATTAGTGCAGGTCATTTATTCGAGGCGATGCAGTGAGATAAAAACACTCAAAACGAAACCGAAACTACACACATGAGGCGAAAACAACGACAACTTCAGAATGAGTTTTGTTTGGAATAGTACACAAAATATATTCATAATTGTGGATAAACAGCCATTTTTTGTTAGAAGTAAACAACTTTTAACAGATAATTTACTCTGGACATACCCTAAACAAATTAAGTGTTTGCAGGAACCGAATGGGTTTAATGTGAAAGCAAACCTAAGAGAGTATCACAAAAGAGGAAGAGAATACATAGTCTGTGACCAGGCACGTGCACAGGTAGGGCTCAACCTGTGCAGAGCACATGCCCTTTTTGCCCTTACACTCCGAAGTGCCCTTTTTTTGGTGGTGTTTTTTTTTTTTTTTTTAATCACTGCTATTGGTCACCCTTTACGTCTGTCTTTCTGTTTTACCAAATGAAAGTTCTTAAAACGAGCTTGTGTAAATCTTATTCGATCCTCAAGCTATCAGTAAGCTGATAACTCCGCCCCCTCTATATTCATTGAATCAACTGAAGTTCCACAGCAGCCGCACAGTAGACAACAGCTGAGCTGAACAAAGTTTTGCGAAGGGTAAATAAATATCTTGTTGTTTGAAGAAGTACTAATAAACACTGTCTATAAAGGCTCATATTTTATTTATTTGATGTCTGACTGACTCACTGACTGAGACATGTGGGACGTCGCCTGAGAGAGAGGGCTAGCATTTGCCATCTAGTCATAGCCAATATATAGCCAACACTTAAATAGCCTGTGCAGATAGTAGCATTTCATCTTTTATAAAATGCTAATTTGGCCAAATGCATTTTACCACAGGAAAAACTGAGCGCTCCGTCTATATAGCTAAAAAAACTAGTTTGTAACCTAGATGAAAATGTAATGTGATGCCCGCAGCGGCAGGCGCCGTCTCCGTTTTAATGACGGACAGAAAAAAAAATCACATTTGCACACATTCGCTGGTCAAAAACGATATATTGATAAGTAATACAACAACATATAATTTGTTTTTACCATCGGAAAATCATAACAGGTGCGCCCCCGCGCTGTTTCGTACTGGAACTTACACAGCGACGAGTGATCCTCGTCACCTAGATAACATATATTTCTAAGAAATTTCTTCTTTGATTTATGATTGCAGATACACTTAATTTATTAACATTTAGGCTAATCATGTTATGGTATACTCTCTTTATAAAATGTTGTAAAACATGGTTTTACTACAGTAATGTAGTAGTAACTAAAAAAAAAAAATTACAGAAGATCACTGAAATCTTTATATTTTATCATACAGAATGTAATTCGTGATTCATTCCAAGGCTTCATTTATTTGATCCAAAATACAGCAAAATCAGTAATATTGTGTAATATTTTTACAATTTTAAATAACTGTTTTCTATTTGAATATTTTAAAATGTAATTTATTTTTGTGATCAAAGCTGAATTTTCAGCATCATTACTCCAGTATACTCTTCAGTGTCACGTGATCCTTCAGAAATGCTTTTCACTGCAACTGTACTTTTCACACTATTTTTATTTATTTTTTCATTGTTGGCTTATTTTAGGGGAAAGTGTAGTGAATAAGAGACCTTCGAGAGACCAACATCCCTGGTCCACCACAGTATAAAATTTTTGCCAGATACATGGCTCACAGAAGGTTGCTGTTGTATTAGGTTTAAAGAAGCCCTTAAAACCCTGTTTATTTATATTATCTAATATTATTATTATGGTTGTTATTAATCGTGAATAAATCTAAAGCTTTTGAGACTATTATTTTGTGTTATTGAATTTGTCATGAAGATGTGACCATTTCTTCCTTTTATGCAGGCTTACTAAATAATCTTGATATAAAAAAGGGGGGGGGGGCCCTTTTTCAGTTTCAGCACATGCCCCTCAAAAGGTCTGTGCACGGCCCTGTCTGTGACTAATATACATAGGCCCTCATAAAATATACAAGTGACATAGGCCCTCATAAAAAAAAAGACAATTCTGTAACTTGACTTATTATTTGTACCCTGATCTTAAATGATTGTATTCTTGATTACAAGTTTTTTTTTTTTTTTTTTACATATTAATGAATTATACTTTATATATTACGTTTAGTATTTTGTGAAAACTCTGAAAACATACACAAGTTACATTACCATTTCTTTGGAACAGATCCGAAATGCCAGTAAAAAAATCTGTCTCTGGGAAAATTTTGTATTTGCGTATGATTGTAACTTTGTTTGTTGGTATTGCTTGGTTTCTGTGCAGACAAGTGTGTGACTTGATCATTCACAGTGTAAATGTATATACCTGAAATATATACAAATTAATTGTTAAACCATTGATTAACAAGACAAAGTCTGCTACTCACTCAATGTTAATATGCTTTCAGAACTCACATATCAGAAAATAATTCAAGGCAGTTGCTGATTGTTGATTTTAATAAATACAAATAAAGCATGACGTGAAAAAATGTGGGTTATTTTATAGTTTATAAATGTGGGTTATTTTATATTTGCTGTTATTAAATAAATGTAATATATAAAATAAATTAAAGATTACAGACTTTACTCTTACTATTATCTAATGAGTTTACATTATAAATAAAAATAAACTATGTATTTCAACTTTGTGTTTGACAGAAGATTCTGAGATCTAAGTTTAACCACCTCATTCTCTAGAAATACATGCATGTCCTGCATACATGTACAAACAAACATACAAGATCATCCTCAATGAACAAAGAACCAAGGCCTCCGCAGCTTCTTCATCCTCCATGAAATGTATACGAGGAAGCTGAACTGAGCCAGAGACATCCCCAGAGCTGTCCATACATCTTAAGATCTGCGTGACACACACCTGTAAGAAATACTAATACAAAGGAGGATAAATAAAAATATCATGAACAGTAATGGCTGCAATCCCTCTAAAAACTCTACTTTTCATGGAGACTGAACCACTTGCTTTTCTGGTGCAAGCTCAAGGGTTAACATATTTGTTTCATCTGCCTAAGAAACGAATTTGAATTTATAGTTTGAGCCTGTGTTACCTTAAGTACTAGCTTTTTAAAGTAACTGGCACTTTTTCTGAGGAGCTGCTAAAAAGGTAACACATACAAGTTACCTGTATGTGATGAAAAGGCTCTTCCTGTCAGAGGAAAAAAAAATGCAGCACAGATTTATTTTGTCATATTAACCTTCTGATTCCCACATATAGGATTTTACTTGAGAGATTTCTTCCTTTCAATCTAAATAGCGGCTGTAGATTAAATAAGTCAGTTTTGGGCAGTTCATTTGTTATTTGGGACATGCTTCAACAACATATTTGTAATGTGCATCTTTGTCGTTATTTTTATATTTTATTATCCTATAATTCAAATGTGTGGTGTAATTTAATTCAATGGTGTTATACAGAGTTGTATTCTTTGGTATTTTCTACAGTTCTTTGTAGGAACTTAGGAAAGCGTTTTCACTCGGACCGAAGACCTCTGAGCCGCTGATATGCACATTTATTATGATTATAGTTATGATTTATCATTGTTTATGCAAAAAGGTGAGCTGATGAAGACAAGTTTATTCACATTATATGCTCTAGACATGTTTCACATCATTACTGGGTGCTTTAATAACAACTTTTGGCATAAGTTACAGCATTGCACAATCAAGTAAACAAACTAGTGAATTTAAGCAGTTCCTAGAAACAGTTTAGACGTTCAGAATAACACAGAGATAAAGAAAACACTCCGCTTCCTCCACACACACACACACACACACACACACACACACACACACAAGCAGACAAGAAAATAAAAACAGCAGCCTGCAATTTATATCTTTTGCATTCTTTCTTTTGTAGGTAGTGATAGTCTTTATTTTTTTATTCAAATCAGCATGTTTATAGCATCTGTCTTACATTATAGTACAGCCAGGCTATTTATTTGAAAGCTGATTTGACATTAAGTGCAGCCTGCACTGGATTCATACTGTATTTGATTTCAACTGGTTTTGTTTTAATATACTTATAGGCAGGAGTTTTAAACAAGTATATAAACATGTTTTCCGAAAGTCAGCATTTGGGCGTAACTTGTTCAACACTGGTTTCCTGTTTTTTTTTTTTTTTGCGTGACTAGCCACATCATTTCCACATATAATGATATAATGATCTGTAGGTTGTTTCTGCTCAATTAAACATAATAGTGCTGTGCTTCCAGAATTTTCTGAGTTTATAGAAACTTTGTGATGACTTCACTGTGTCTATGTACAAAGTTTAATCCAAAACAGAATCTTTTTGAGCTTATGATTAAAAACTCACATATCGATTCTTCTGTCAAAACTGGTGTACTGTTAAAGTTCAATTTAAATTGGTCTATCTATTCAATCTAATGGACATATAGATACTAAATTATTTTTGACACTAAAATGTTAACATGCATATTGTTTAAACAGTGTTGTTTTCCCAAGAGTGAGCATCAACGTTAGCTACATGTGATCCCACACTCAGATAAAAAGGTACATAATTTGTCACTGGAGCAGTACCTTTTTCAAAAACACACCTTTGTACCTAAAGAGTCTATACTGGTACCTTAAAGTTACATATTAGTACCTAAAAGTTCCAAAAGTGTACATTTTGAAAAGGTATCACCCAGTGACAGTTTTGTACCTTTTTTTCCTGAGACGGCAGGACATTTTTTTCAACTTCAGTATTTATGTGGCATATTTCAGTCCTACAAAATTCAAAAGAGCAGGGGGAGTCTAAATATGTTGCTGTGGCGAGTGGGGCGGGGCCGAGGGACATGGGAACAAGGAGTGAGGCCGGCGGAATGATTGGGAAATCAGTGACACCTGCGCCCCACCGCCGGTCTCGAGTCCCACGTAGGAGATGGAAGGATATAAAACTGGAGCGACGACAGTGAAGGATGAAAGAGGACCAGGCATGGGCTTTTAGTTGTGTTTTGAGCGCACCAGTTGTCCTTGAGGGGCTGGTGTGCTGTTTTGTGTTTATTTTGTGATTATTAAAGTTTCATTTTGATTGTCCGCCAGTTCCCGCCTCCTTCTTCCGGATGAATATGGAGATTTTATCATTACAGTTGCTTTTTTTTTTTGTGTGTTTTTGACAGCATCGTTCCCTAAGTAAAGACACTACAGGAAAAAGCATTTCACAAAATGTTGTTTCAGACTAGAAAAAAAAAAAAACAATCATCCAAAATACACATTAAATTGTTTATTTTATTGCACTTCAATATATATACATATATTCACACACACAAACACAAGCTAAATCTAGCTTGACGGCAGGAAATGTGCTCGTGATAAGTGTTCACACCCAGCTTTCTTCTTCAAGCCAATAAATATCAGACACTTTCTGATCTTCAGCTCAGACTCTTCCAGACTCTTTCATTCACACAAACTCAAGAACAACTCAAAGGTAAATATGCATACAGTACACATGCAGTTTAACTTGTAAATCCTGAAATTCAGATACCACCGAATGATCTTATTGCATCTCATTTTTCAAATCAAGGTATTAAGCTTGTGTAAAAGCTTTAGTTCGAGTTTGTTTATTAATAAAATAGTATTTTATTTTATTTAAAATAAATCATTATATGTTACACTGCAGCAAATGTTGATGTCAAACACAAACTGCTTGCATGAGAAGAAACACAGTTTAACATATTGTTATGCATTTTAAAGCACAAAATATGAACGCAGCTTCTAAGAGGGAAGTGAGACTAGTTAAACAAAATCTAATTGAGTATTTCAATGTTTAAGATCTATGAACTTCATAAGATTTTTTAACTTAATCTGACACTATTTTGTGTCTAAGTTATAATGCATTTAGAAAGCGTACTGAATCTGAATGATTATGTGACAGATGTTTTGTTATTTTGACAATGATGCACAAATTAGGTTGAACATGTACTTGTATAAAACTCGTTCAACAGCTTTAATCGGATCATTAAAAGATTTAAGCTAGATCATCTTTTAAGCTGTGCATGTCAAAACCATTTAAAATAGTTATATTTCAAAACATTAAAACGTCTAAATTAAGTTTTAATATTAAATATATATTACATTAATTACAAATTATATTTAATCTTTTGACATCTTATCTACATAAAACCTATTATAGAGCTTTCTGATTCCTATAGCCTACATATTTCATCTCTCTGCATCTCTAATGATCTGTCTTTCAAATGTTTTCAGGATGAGTACAGAGGATTTTCTCGTGCTCCTCGTGACTCTGGTTTACACTGATGGACTGAATAATGTTAAGTTCAGCCGAAAGAAACAGGATCTTTTCTTTAACTGGGCATATCCCTGCCAGAGATCTCAGAATAACACAGCATATAATACTTTTAATCGTCAACATATTCTCTCAGAGGATTTTGACACAAACAGTGGATGGGCTTGGGCAGATTATCTCACTAGAAAGGGTCTTTGTGGCAGAACACGTCTTCAGTCCTTCCTCCCTAAATACTACATCAATAGCATTAAGGGTATCTGCAACGGACAAGGCATCAGAGACAGAGGAAACTTGTGCATCAGTAGGAGTAGATTCACAGTGTACATTGTTGAAAGCTTTTTCAGAAATGGACGTTGTGACGTTACAATTAATAACGACAGATTTTATGTTGTTGTTGCTTGTGAGGCCATCTATAACAAATGTGTGCCTGTTCACTATGAGAAACAAACTAGGGACCAACCGCCCCATAATGGTCAGATCTGCAGACCTCGCCAGAGGATGTACTAAGAATACACTTTTAACCATTGATTAAAATGTTGCTATGTCACATGCATGTTTAAACTGGATATAATTCCAGAAGCTTCTCAATAAAAGCTTTCTTAGCAGAGCACAGTTTGGTTTTATAAAATGAACTGATCAAATGTGTAACTCAAATGCTATGTAAGTTGCTTTAAATAAAAGCATCTGCCAAAGCCATTAATGTGTCTGTTCTTTTGTGAAATAATTTTACATGTGTTTGAGTCGAGACACCCCAGGTGAATACGATAAAGAGAAAAAAAATAAAATAGGATCACAATTTTTTCAAACATTTTCTGTACACGTTTTCTGAAATGTTATGTGTTGCAATATATAATAAAATATGCATTACACAACATTTTTAGAAATCTAAACAGTGGATCAGTGTGGGGGGTAACATTACAAGTGTGTAATCAGATTACTTTTTTCAAGTATCTAGTAAAGTAACACATTACTTTTAAAATGACAACAAAATATTTTGATTTATTTTTCAAATAAGTAATGTAAGTTACTTAATTTTCCAAATGTATTTAGACATCTCTCCTGTCCCCATGTTCAGAGCAATCAGGAGTAAGTGCAGAGGTAATTCCTTCAACATGAGGTTTATGCATTTCATTTTTGCTGCAAAGGGCCTTTACAGTTGACGAAAAAAAAATATATTTTGCCCAGTAAACTCCATCAAATGATGTTAAGCTACCATTAAGCTCACACACTGCATCAATATAATGAATGCCATCCTCGTCTGAGAATAATCTGCTCAGATACTCAGAGATCTCTCGGTCTTTCTCGTATCCGTCAGTGTTTGCGTTATCCTGGAGTGTCAATGATGGTCAGAGATGTTGGGTTTTCTTCGACAAACACCTCATAAACAGTGATCTCAGATGTCTGGGTCTTCTATGTCTTCTTCTTCTTCTTCTTCTGTGATTTGGTAAAACTCTTCATCCTCAGACTTCACTCCCATTAAGCATTTGATCATGGTGTTGATGAGGGTGTTTTCTCCCACCAGCAGGATTACATCCAGCAGTTCATCCTTTTGTCCATATGTCCATTGTCTGACCTTTTTCTGATTCCAGTCATTTCTCTCTCTCTATCTGTATTCAGTCTGTAAAGTGCAGGAAGATCTGGATTTACCATATAGTCTACAAAAGAGAAAACTAATTTAGAAATCAACCTTTGGCAAGCTTACACTACAGGATTTTTGGCTGGATTTTGCTGTCCTGGACAGATTTCCAGAGTCTGCGTCAAAACCCTCGGATCAAAACCAAATCGTTGCTCATTGTGGTCACCGAAGCTTGTTAAGTATGAGCAGTTCATCAACGTGATCTGAACCTGTCTCGAGCTATCACAGACGATATGACATTTTCAAACCTGTTTGATATTATGGCCACGTGATATCATAAACGTACATTGTCTTCAAGGAAGAATGCAGCTGGTCCTAGGTGAGTTTCAAGCAGGTGAGTGGGTATCCAAGTAATAATGGGAAACTCAACTGAATGATAAGGAGTCCTAATGTATTGCAGGTGCTGGTTGACGGGGCTGAACACAGGTATAACGCAGATGGGTGAGTCCTTCTGAATGACTCAACATTAGTGATGTTACGTTCTGTGCCGAGGCTTGTATCGCTTTAGAGGAATGACGTCCTTGATGATATCTGAAGCCTCGCTTGACCAGATTAGATCAGGTAGTTTACAATTTCACAATCCTCTGCCCCGTTAAACCCAGCCACTTTCCAGTTTTAGACTAATGGTATTCCCCCTCCTGCCTATTATGAGCAAACACTTGATTTACACACATGTGATAGCCCCATTCATTTCAAGCCAATATGTTTATTATACAGTTATGTTATACAATAATTATATGCCACTAGAAAATACATATTATATTCATATACATAGATTAGTCTGTGGAAATTATTTTTATTATTATTATTATTTTGTACACCATTATTTCTAAGCCTTAAATGGCACAAAATACAGTGTGTTACAGATCACAACAGGTCATCTGTGATGTATTTGCTTGTTTTACACTCTTTGGCCATCAGGTGGTAGTGTGAGCAAATGAAGCTTTGAGAAATTAACCCTTCTGTGAACCACTTGGCTAAAAACCTTCTGTGCTTTATGAGGCTTCTTCTCGCCATCAATACTCAACATACATTGAAGTCAATAGGCAAGAATGATTAAACAGTCCTAATCACGATGAGACCAGACAATGAGTGTGACATGCACGGATAAATCATTCAGAAAAAAATACTCCAATAATGTATGGTCATTTTATGATAGCTTTAACCCATTACCGTAAAATAATTGTTTTATTTGACTGAATACTTCAACAAGCCACAAGTACTTCTTTAAATAGCTCTAAATGTGTTATTAGCCATCTGGGGTCAGTTTTTCAAAAATAATCGGATCAGATTTTGGCCAACGGAAAGATCTTGAAAATGGGTTGTTCAAAAGAAAACCAGGATTCTGCATTCAGATTAGATCATACAATCCAATCTCGGTTTTGATCTGGATTAAATCCTCAGTTTGTGTTGTTCAAAATGTTTTAGTAGGATTGTGATACTTTTGATCCAAAAAAAAACAAAAAAAAAAAAAAACGAAACAGACAACAACAACAACAAACTGGGTTAATCTGATCCCAGGGATGATTTCAGGAACAAAAATGTAAAAAAATAAACAACCCTGGTGGAATGTTGTGTATGAATGAATGAATGATATGCAACAATTGACAGTCAACAGAGCAGCCACAGCAAACATAGATTGGCAGACCATTTTTAACAATCCTGTCATCAATAAATGCTCTGCAATCAACAAGCAGATGACAGACACAACATTACATACAAATATCAAATGTGTATTTTCAGCATCATTCCTGCAGTCTTCAGTGTCACATTAATTGGAAATCATTCTTAATTTGCTGATTTGCTGATGATCAATATTTAAAACAGATGAGTATTTTTTTCAGCATTCTTTGATAACTAGAAGGATCCACAGATAAGCATTTGTGTGATTTTATTTTTTATTTGTTATAAATTATAGAAATTAATACTTTTATTTAGCAAGGATTCTTTAAATTGATCAAAAGTGATGATAAAGACATAATTTTACAAGAGATTTCTATTTCAGATAAATGCTGCTCTTCTGAACTTTCTATTCATCAAAGAAACCTGAAAAAAATTATATATATATATATATATATATATATATATATATATATATATATATATATATATATATATATATACAGTATTGTTCAAAATAATAGCAGTACAATGTGACTAACCAGAATAATCAAGGTTTTTAGTATATTTTTTTATTGCTACGTGGCAAACAAGTTACCAGTAGGTTCAGTAGATTGTCAGAAAACAAACAAGACCCAGCATTCATGATATGCACGCTCTTAAGGCTGTGCAATTGGGCAATTAGTTGAAAGGGGTGTGTTCAAAAAAATAGCAGTGTCTACCTTTGACTGTACAAACTCAAAACAATTTTGTACAAACATTTTTTTTTCTGGGATTTAGCAATCCTGTGAATCACTAAACTAATATTTAGTTGTATGACCACAGTTTTTTAAAACTGCTTGACATCTGTGTGGCATGGAGTCAACCAACTTGTGGCACCTCTCAGCTGTTATTCCACTCCATGATTCTTTAACAACATTCCACAATTCATTCACATTTCTTGGTTTTGCTTCAGAAACAGCATTTTTGATATCACCCCACAAGTTCTCAATTGGATTAAGGTCTGGAGATTGGGCTGGCCACTCCATAACATTAATTTTGTTGGTTTGGAACCAAGACTTTGCCCGTTTACTAGTGTGTTTTGGGTCATTGTCTTGTTGAAACAACCATTTCAAGGGCATGTCCTCTTCAGCATAGGGCAACATGACCTCTTCAAGTATTTTAACATATGCAAACTGATCCATGATCCCTGGTATGCGATAAATAGGCCCAACACCATAGTAGGAGAAACATGCCCATATCATGATGCTTGCACCTCCATGCTTCACTGTCTTCACTGTGTACTGTGGCTTGAATTCAGAGTTTGGGGGTCGTCTCACAAACTGCCTGTGGCCCTTGGACCCAAAAAGAACAATTTTACTCTCATCAGTCCACAAAATGTTCCTCCATTTCTCTTTAGGCCAGTTGATGTGTTCTTTGGCAAATTGTAACCTCTTCTGCACATGCCTTTTTTTTAACAGAGGGACTTTGCGGGGGATTCTTGAAAATAGATTAGCTTCACACAGACGTCTTCTAACTGTCACAGTACTTACAGGTAACTCCAGACTGTCTTTGATCATCCTGGAGGTGATCATTGGCTGAGCCTTTGCCATTCTGGTTATTCTTCTATCCATTTTGATGGTTGTCTTCCGTTTTCTTCCACGTCTCTCTGGTTTTGCTCTCCATTTTAAGGCATTGGAGATCATTTTAGCTGAACAGCCTATCATTTTTTGCACCTCTTTATAGGTTTTCCCCTCTCTAATCAACTTTTTAATCAAAGTACGCTGTTCTTCTGAACAATGTCTTGAACGACCCATTTTCCTCAGCTTTCAAATGCATGTTCAACAAGTGTTGGCTTCATCCTTAAATAGGGGCCACCTGATTCACACCTGTTTCTTCACAAAATTGATGACCTCAGTGATTGAATGCCACACTGCTATTTTTTTGAACACACCCCTTTCAACTAATTGCCCAATTGCACAGCCTTAGGAGCGTGCATATCATGAATGCTGGGTCTCATTTGTTTTCTGACAATCTACTGAACCTACTGGTAACTTGTTTGCCACGTAGCAATAAAAAAAATATACGAAAAACCTTGATTATTCTGGTTAGTCACATTGTACTGCTATTATTTTGAACAATACTGTATATATATTTATTTTAGCAGCAAATCAGTATATCAGAATTATTTCTGAAGGATTGTGTGACTGGAGTAATGACGCAAAAAAAAAAAAAAAAACAGCTTTGAAATCTCAATAAATTACATTTTGAAATATATTCAAATACAAAACAGCTATTTTAAATAGGCTAGTAAATATATTTCAAAATTTCATTGATTTGCAGTACTTGGATCAAATAAATGCAGGCTTGGTGAACAGAAGTGACCTCTCCACTGATTCCGGGGACTCTGTGGTTCTTATTCTTTTAGATTTATCGGCTGATTTTGATACCATAGACCACTCCATACTATTATCTAGATTAGAGTCTTGGGTAGGTCTAAAAGCAAATGCTCTGAAATGGTTTCAGTCATACCTATCTGACAGAAAGTTTTTAGTGAAACTGGGAAATTTTTTCTCTTCCCCTGCTCCTCTGACCTGTGGCCTTCCACAAGGCTCTATTTTAGCTCCCTCTCTTTTCTCTCTGTAAATGCTACCTCTGGGTTCTATTCTAAGAAAACATGGTGTGTCTTTTCATTTCTACGCAGATGACACTCAAATCTATCTTCCAGTTAAGAAAAACAACTCCACTGCGATCACTTCTCTTCTCCAATGTTTAGAGGAGGTGAAATTATGGCTAGCCCAAAATTTCCTCTTCTTAAACGATGACAAGACCGAGGTAATTGTTTTCGGTCCTAATGAGAACTCTCAGTGTATAAGCCCTGAGCTTGATAGTTTATCCATTTTCAGATCCTCACGGGTGAAGAACCTAGGTATTACTATTGACCAACACTTAAAATTTGATAGACATATCTCTTCTGTTATTGGATCCAGTTTCTATCAGCTTCGTTTAATGTCTAAAATTAAAAACTTTCTCACTCCAAAAACTCTAGAAATGGCTGTTCCCACATTCAACATTATATATATATATATATATATATATATATATATATATATATATATATATATATATACTTTTTCTTTTTACTTTTTTGTAAACTTTACATTCATAGAATTATTATTTATTCATTACCGTTTTCTTTAAAATAACAGAATGATGTGTTTTAAGCTCAATAAGCTTAAATACATTTTGAAAACAGATTGCTCTATTTCCTTCTAAAACAATTATTCATCTCACATATTTCTTGCAATTGTACTGAACTATTCTCTGAAACACTATCTTTAATGTTTCCAGAATACTGTTAACACTTGCTAAGTCCTTTACACCACCCTCTGAATGTGTTTCAGTGTGTGCCGTACTCGAGAGCTGATGGGACAAGATCGACCCAGCCACAGACTCACTGGGAAAAACTGCCGAGCTTTCCCCGGGGATGCTGCTTCAACAACACCAGCTGCATCACAACTTTCAGATCAGTGTTGGCCTTAGTAATCATACAAGTGAAACGCCTGAAACAAACAGTATGTTTCAACAGAGGTGATTCACTTCTGATTGGGATCTTTTTGATTGGAGAAACTAGTTTATCATATTGGGATAAAGACGGAGTTAAAATATCCTTGTTTACAAAAGGTGGTAACTTTTACATGTTCATTGGCTTTATCTGCACCATCAAGACACACATCTACTGGAGCAGTTCTTCTCTGGCCAGACAAAACCAAACTAAACTTGACCATGCTTTCTGAAACACATCCATATGAATCACGGCCACACGCACAAACTCATAGTAATAAGTTCTACTGTATAATACATTTTTAAAAGGCATAATAATACAGCTTCATTTAAATAATAATCTCTCTCTGTTTAATGTAATATTAATAATAATTTAAAATGTCAAACGTAACAATCTCCAGGAAAACAATTCTTAGAAATCATGTGTGAAGAAAATATTTATGTTATTTCTGAAAAATGCTTGGATCTTTTCATCAGGACTAACAGCATATTTCTAATAGTTGTGAAATGATAACTGACAACAAGTCCATTCATAGCTGTTCTGGAAGATTGACTTTCGGTTTGCATTTGGGTCTGTTGACATATTTGGGGAAAATGTTCCATAACAAGATGAATAGAGAAACAAAAATGATTGATCTATGTGATGAGTGGAGAGGAGGCCGAAAGCTGTGGGAACGAAGTGAAGCCGGTGGAGTAAATGACAATGAGTGACACCTGCAACACTCACTGGTCTGGAGTCCCACGGAGAAGCTCAATGTCATCTACTCTCCACTCGTCACAATCAACAGATCAGTCGTAGAATTAGTAGCACAGTGAATGTCCTTGTCTTTTATCCTTCTCTTTTGTTTAGTACAAGTCGTGGGTGAAATGAGTGACTGGTCAGATTGTTAGCAGACAAAAATGACGAATCATGGGAGTCTGTTCAGCAGGACAAGATGTAATCTGAACAGACAGATCGTTTGATGTTTTAATCTAGATGTGAACTGACAGAGTGTGTCTGCCTCCCGAACAACGCTAGGAATGTATCGCTATACTGTGAAATGAGCTCGCCCAAGTATTGAGGAGCTAAACCATTCAGGGCTTTATAGTTCGTCCCTTTTATCAAACATTCCTACTGTTATCATTTGTTGTTTCTTAAACTGTTGTACGGTCCAAATACCCACACTTGCCATCTTTGCACATTTCCTTTATTTGGCCCAAGTGAGCATGAAGATCACAAGTGTGTGTCGATCTTAACATGACAAAGTTCATTTCAACTTTGCATTTTAAAATAAACTTCTAAATGTCTTTTCAATAGTCCCTATTAAAGATGACAATTTAATTTGTGGTGCTTTTTAATTAAGTGATAAAAAGAAGTTAATGATGTACAAAATAAATATACTTTTCTGTGCACCAAGAAAACGTGCAACACTTTGTTTTACTACTAAATTATTCTCAATTTCTAATTATTATTATTAATATTTCACATACATTGGAAAGGTTTGCGTGACCTCTTGTGAGATCGCTGCAAAAAGTCTCACATTAATTCCAAAACATGATGCATGATGGGATACACTAAGCTTTGTATAGCGCTCCAGAGCAGTATTGGAGAGGTTTAGTGTGAGTTAAGGACACTGTGCTTTGGCATTATTAAGACCAGGGACAGACTTGTGCATGCACTGTCACGTGCACACACTCTCAAGTGGCCAAGACTGCAAGTGTGGGTATCTGGACAGGGTCAAAGTCTTAAAAATGATCCCTAAATACAGTCGCACGTCAAAGTCTTAATAATTCAGTAATTCAATTTAACACTTGTATGATATTGTACAAGCCCCTGGACAATCTCATCTGACACTATCACAATATTGGAAAATCAGTTGCCCCACACAGTCAGAAAGTTTATATTATTCATTGGCTTCTCATTAAATTACTTCAAATAAGCCCCATCAGTTCATGTTCCCACTATACGTGATCTCCATGAGTAGATATTGCTATTAATGACTTGCTTTTTATAATGGATGCATTTAACATTTAATTATACAGCATCTTTGCTGAGGATGCTTTCATGGTCTAAAAAAAAACACAGTAATGTTGCATGTAATGAAATAATATTTCTATCCTTTCTGTCTTACAGGATTGTTTGCAGATAACACTGTAGTTCTCCGTCATGCACAAGGACTCACCTCTCTAACTCTTTACCCCCCCACACACACACACACTGAAATGGTTCCTGGATCAGTGACTTAAGACTTTGCAGTGATTTGATTTCTGCAGGAGATGTAACTTTGTTTTAATTAAGCTTATAATGAATACATTGTGACCTTCCAGCAACCCATATACTGTACTGTATACAGAACCAGTGATGACAACAATAGTTAAAAATAGTATTTATCATATTGATAAAGCATTGTGTTCTCTTTTTCAAGATTCATACAGTAAACTTTACTTCTGGTGCTTTTATCATAAAAAAGCATCAGTTCTCATCAGGAGTTTTAGTAAAGGACATATTCATGCACAGCCATCCCCTAGTTCCAGTCATGAAGTGAATTATGTTATTGTTAAAGTTATATTTCTTCATTTTTATGTAGCAGGTGTTTGTTTTCCTGAACACTTTATCTTTCTTCCATTGTTCGGATAATCAGTGTTTACGTGATGCTCTGCTGATTGAGTTTTATAGATGATATTGCACACTTGACATGCATGTCTTCATGATGTTATTTTGTGAGTTTGAAACATTTACATTGTGTTGTATCACTTTTTGGTCAATAGAATCTTTTAAGAAAATGTATATTTTTCCGGTGTTCTCTGAAAGACATATACCGTATTTATACTGTTTTGTTTTTTAATAAAAGCATTTGCATACTGAAAATTGTTAACGTTTACAACATAACTGCCTTTTTATTCTTCATAGTTTTATTCTTCAAAAACGAGCTTGGTGACAGTGCAGTAATATGCGCACTTTGTCTTTAAATAAGTTTGACATATCAATAAATACTGGAAAATTCTTACAAAATTATGTATGTTCATTATGCTTTATTTCAGTTTTTATTCCTAGAGATTGGTAAAGCAAGGCAAATCACAGAAACAAATGCGAATAATTTAATAACTTAATAATTTCACTCTTTACTTTTTATTAGTAAATGCTCTTGTCTTTGGTCAGGAAAAAAAGGTATCTTTTAAATTGAATGAAATGAATCTATTGGTTAGATGAGATACAACTGTGACTGTGCAGTTCACATCACATGTGTCGTTGTACACACATATGTGCACATCGATATTGCCAAATTTTTGTCAAGCTGAATAACAATAATTTCTGTATTTGCATTATTGTTGGAAGGTGTAGTCGTTAATAAAACACTATCTAATAGGTGGCAAATTTAATTTATTGTTAACCAATCTATCCCTTTAGCCGGAAGACAGCGCTCATGATGGTTGAGGAAGTGTGATGACACTGCTCAGCTTTGATGTCACTGGCTGTGAATGTCCCTTGTCACTGCAGGACTGTCTGTGGTTGGACTATCTTTTAACCCATATTAAACAGCGGATCATGTTACAAAAGTATGTTTTGCTGCTATTATCACATTAGTAAATATATTAAGTCAACAATGAAGTGTTTCTATGTTGAGAAAAATCACCGTTTTAGCGAGATCCTAACCCTAACCCTAAGAATAACTTCAATGAACTACAAAAAAACAGCGCCTAGTATTCCCTTTCCATAGATAGAACGATGGAGGCTTATGGGTAATGTAGTTTAAAACATTTTATTAACGAAATGAAATAAATAATATATTTAATGGTAAACTGGACATATAAATATGTTCACTGTGTAAACCACTATGATATATTTGAGAGGCATGGTGAAATTTAGTATTTTAGAGTATGCAATATGTAAAATGCCTTTATGCCACCTTTCCATTTATTTCTGAAAACTGTGCCCAACATTATTTTATCAGCAGAGCATAAGTAATAATCCTGCTGATTTTCGCTTTGATACGTTTATTGGACTCTGATTTGAAATGTACAGTTTTGGGCTCTTCTGGGGGGTGCTACTAGAATTTGTGCTCTGCATTTAACCCATCCGAAGTGCACACACACAGAGCAGTGAACACACACACACACTGTGAACACACACCCGGAGCAGTGGGCAGCCATTTATGCTGCGGCGCCCAGGGAGCAGTTGGGGGTTCGATGCCTTGCTCAAGGGCACCTAAGTCGTGGTATTGAAGGTGGAGAGAGAACTGTACATGTACTCTCCCCACCCACAATTCCTGCCGGCCCGGGACTCAAACTCACAACTTTTCGATTGGGAGTCCAACTCTCTAACCATTAGGCCACGACTTCTTCTGGTGTATTGATGTCCCAGATGTCATTAATCTAATCAAATATTTTTATGTCTTAAGTAAAAAATAATCCCAATAATGATTATGTAGTTTTTCCAAGTCTAAAATAAACACATATGAGCCTACCTAGTAAAATGATGTATTTACCAAGAATCTTCAGAACACAATATTCATCATATTCATTTTATTGAATCTATAAAGATGATAAAGTAGCATCAAGACAA
Source organism: Carassius auratus (assembly GCF_003368295.1). Taxonomy (NCBI): domain Eukaryota; kingdom Metazoa; phylum Chordata; class Actinopteri; order Cypriniformes; family Cyprinidae; genus Carassius; species Carassius auratus. Next base: position 72,517 of record NW_020525901.1, read on the forward strand.
ATAAGATTCAAGGAAAATAATTATTTATCATTAAAAATACATTAACCTCATATATAATCAGTTCACACAGATGAGTGATGAAATGTCCTTAAAAGTCACACAGTCCCATCCAGTCAACTGTGATACAGATCATGTGATACATATAAGAGATTTGATACTGTTCCAGAAAATAATGATTCCTTATCATCACATCTAAACTGGTTTCATCTCCCCATCGTGATCTTCTTCTGTCGTGTCTGGAAACAGTTTGTGGTTGATATCCAGCACTGATGTGGTGTAGCTTCTCTCAGCCAGAGGATCTCTCAGTCCTAACATCCCAGACCTGGTCAAAGTGAAACACACAATCCAGATGAAGTTGTTTAATGGACAGAGAGCTCAGCTTATGTTCTGTGTGATTTTAGCAGGGTGAGCAACTATGACCCTTGTAGTACTGTACACTTACCATTCTTCAAGATGTTTTGAGATCTTTAGAGAAGGTTTTTCTCTGAAAACAATTTACCACATCCTCTTCTTTCACTCCTTTCAAGAGCATCACTTGGTCAAAACCCCTCATTTGGCTGATGAGATCATCTGTACAAAGTAAAATTGTTAAAATACTGCAATAATTTCATTATGCAAGAATTTAGAAAAAGTTACAGAGGCAGAGATGTGTAGTTCTCAGAGACTCTAGAATTGATCTAATGTTGCAGTAAATGTGTCTTTTTCCTCTAGAATCTTTCTCCAATGTTCCTGACTTCTCTCACAAATGTGTTTTAGTCTGTGCAGTGTAAGGCCTGGCTTCAAACCAATCAAATATCAATTCACAATTTATAACACAACAATTACAAAACAGTGAGATAATGTCAATTGGTGTTTATATCAATTAAACCACTTTTATGACACTTGTCTGCTTTTAAGAATAACAGGTGGTGCTTTTTTAAAAATTCAGATTAAAAATGTTCCAGTCACACTTTGATAACATGCTATAATTATAATAGCTGTATCAAATAAAATAAAATAAATATAAAAACATTGGAAAGAATAATCACGGCTGACATGACCAGTCCCATGAGAGATCATCATAAAGTGCTGTAACACATAACACAGCATTGCTTCAACACACACATACCAGAGGACTTCTGTTTGTTTGGGCAAAAGATGGCCGTCTTCATTCCTCATCCTGAGCTAATCATTTCCTTGGTCTTCCTTCTCTTCTGTGAAACAAGATAATCTTACTCTGTGTGCAATGAGCAATATTGCTCATTAATCATATAATTAAGTTAATTTAAAGTAAGATTCAGACCAGAGCATTTGATGAGTAAACAAATGTACCTGGGAAGAGCTGATCATGGCTAGATTAGCTGAGACTCAGTAATAGCTCTTTTAGTTTTTAGGAAGGTTTGTGAGGGTTGGCTCCCCAAAAACTTCTGAAAAAGAAGAACAGCATTATCTGCAAACAATCCTGTAAGACAGAAAGAAAGGAAATATTATTTCATTACATGCAACTTATACATTACTATATACTTTAACTTATACATTACTTATACATTATTTTTTAGACCATGAAAGCATCCACTGCAAAGATGCTGTATAATTAAATGTTAAATGCATCCATTATTAAAAGCAAGTCATTAATAGCAAGCTATATGCATATGAGTTGGTTTAAAAATTCATACATGCTAACAAGACTGTTATCAGTAGTGTAATTGATCTGGTTCTGACAAATTAATCAAAGATTTAATATATATCACGTGACACATTAAACTAGCATTTAAACTAGCATAGGGGGGACATGAACTGATGGGGCTTATTTGAAGTAATTTAATGAGAAGCCAATGAATAACATTTTCCAATATTGTGATAGTGTCAGATGAGATTGTCCAGGGGCTTGTACAATATCATACAAGTGTTAAATTGAATTAGTGAATTATTAAGACTTTGACGTGCGACTGTATTTAGGTATAATTTTAAAGACTTTTCCCCTTTCCAGATACCCACACTTGAGGTCTTAGTCACTTGAGAGTGTGTGTACGTGACAGTGCATGCACAAGACTGGGCCTAGTCTAAATAATGCCAAAGCACAGTGTCCTTAACTCACACTAAACCTCTCCAATACTGCTCCGGAGCGCTATACAACACTTAGTGTATCCCATCATGCATCATGTTTTGGAATTTATGTGAGACTTTTTGCAGTGATCTCACAAGAGGTCACGCAAACCTTTCCAATGTTTGTGAAATATTAATTATAATAATTAGAAATTGAGAATAATTTAGTAGTAAAACAAAGTGTTGCATGTTTTCTTGGTGCACAGAAAAGTATATTTATGTTGTACATCATTTGTAACTTCTTTTTATCACTTAATTAGAAGCACCACAAATTAAATTGTCATCTTTAATAGGGACTATTGAAAAGACATTTAGAAGTTTATTTTAAAATGCAAAGTTGAAATGAACTTTGTCATGTTAAGATCGACACACACTTGTGATCTTCATGCTCACTTGGGCCAAATAAAGGAAATCTGCAAAGATGGCAAGTGTGGGTATTTGGACCGTACAACAGTTTAAGAAACAACAAATGCTGTGCAAATAACAACAGCAGGAATGAAAGGGACAAACTATCACAGACCAACCTGCCTCTGCAGCTTTCTGTCTTCTCCATTTCTGAAGGAATACCTCTCCACAAACACCACTGGGGTGACTGCTTCCTTTACGTCTTTTCAGCTAAAAAATTTATACAAGGGGAAAGAAAATGAAACAGAATTATATACAGAATGTTAATAGTGATCTGTGAGCAAAATATTTAAGATATAAACCAATATGAATTGAACTGCAAGATGGGAATTTTTTTTTTTTTTTTTTTTTTTTGATTTACACTAAAAAGGTATTACAAGCATGGTACAGTAAATGTGATTACTGTGAAATATGTCATATAAAAGCACTACCATTACAGTGGTACAACTATAGTTATTTTGGTGATTATTGTGCTATTACTATACCGGAGTAAAACTACAGTTCCCCCTCAAGGGAACTTCGAACTGCGTCCTCTGAAGGGACACTATGGGGAACACCTCGTCGTGACCCGTGTCTGAAGCATACTTTGAAAAAACGCCAACTCGTTGGCCGGCGACAGCGTCTGACGTCACTACCGGCGCGACTATAAATAAGCGACTGGAGAGCACGTCATTCATCTTCTTCGTCTTCATTTGACTGTTTTGTTTGAAGTGTGCGTCTGAGAAACGACCACGGTAAGAGCGATCTTTACTTTTGTTATCATGGCTTCCACTAGCAAGGCGTTTAGACAGTGCGTGCATCCATGTCAGCGTTATTTGACACCGGATGACACACACAGTCTTTGCGTTTTTTGTTTGGGCGAAGAGCACGCGCGCGATGTCCTTGAGGGGGCGATCTGCGTGCACTGTGAGCGTTTTTCCATGAAAAAGCTCCGCTCTCGTTTGTCTCTCTTTTCGAGGAAAGAGGGACAGCCATCTGTCTCCCGCGGCTCAGGACCCGCCGCTGTTGAGGCACGGAGGAGAATGAGCTCGTGGGGATCACAGGTGGACCTCGTTGAGGAGTTTAGAGAGGGACTTTCCCTTTCTCGCTCTTTGGCGGCGGACGAGAATGAACTTCAGGAGGAAGACGTGTTATCATTAACCCTTTCTGATACTGAAGTTAGTGCTCTGCTGGGTTCTACCCAGGAAGAGCAGGAGATGTCTGAGGTTGGCGAAGAAGCTGAGGCTGAGCCTTCTCAATCCTCCTGCCCTGCGTATGAGGAGCTGTTAGAGGTTATGGATCATGCCACAGCAAAGTTAAACTTGCCATGGAAACGTACCAGCAAAATAACGCCGCGAGGTCGCCTTGATGAGCGTTATTTATCTGACCATAGCCCTCCAGCCCAGGTGAGCCTTCCATTTTTGCCTGATTTACATGCGGAAATCAAGAAAGAATGGAAGAGGCCATTTTCTTCTCGCATCCATCGGTTTCAGCATACGAGTTATGCTAACATCGAGGGCATGCGCGAAAATGGCTATGAGACGATGCCCCCTGTAGAAGAGACGCTGGCTAGCTATCTCTCTGTGGGGGAAACATCCTCTCTTAAATCTTCCTCTTTGCCATCTAAGCCCCTCCAGGATACATCCCGCTTAAATGGCAAAGCATACGCAGCAGCAGGTCAGGCTGTGGCTTCATTGCACACTATGGCAGTGCTTCAGGCCTATCAGGCTGACCTGCTGAGGGACCTGGATAAAGGCAAGGGCCTTTCAGCTGATCAGGTGGCCGAATTGCGCCGCACCACAGACCTCTCTCTCCGTGCTACCAAGCAGGCCGCCTCCGCCATGGGTAGGTCTATGGCTGCCATGGTAGTAACGGAGAGACATCTGTGGGTGAACCTGGCAGACATCGGGAAGAAAGAAAGGGGGTTTCTTCTCGATGCTCCGGTCTCGCCTTCTGAGCTTTTCGGTACCTCCGTCGAGATGGTGGTCGAAAAGTTCAGGGAGGCAAGGGCGCGCTCAGCTGCTTTTAAAACCTTCATTCCACGAAGGTCCAGGTCCGAGCCCGAACAACATAGGGGTCCTGGCCCGTCTCGTTCTGAGGATCAAAGACGGGCGTAGAAGGCTAGTGTCGCGGCTCGCGCTCCTCCCCCGCCTATGGGCAGGGGCAAGAGGAATCGTGGGTCGCGAGGAGGTAAGCAGGACCTGAGGGATGTGATTCAGACGAGGCAGCGTTCTCGTCCGAATCAGAGCGATACCTAGAGAAAATGCTTTCTATGTTTAACTTCTGCTTTTTTCCTCCCTTGCCTGAATTCCCCTGCGACCACCAGCTCTCCACCTGATCGAGGTTAGGTGGGGGAGAATTTCTCTCATAACAGTCTCATATGCTGGACCTATGATGTTTTTGGTTGGTTCTATATTCATAGTAACCACCTTACTGATGGTCCGGACTATAAGGAGGCGCCCTGTGAGCAGGGTCCCACTACAGGAGGATGGGTGAGTATGTAACCCTTTTTCTGTATATACTTATGGGTTGAATTGCTGGTGGTCATATGTCTACTAACTTTCTAAGTGAGTCTCTTTTACAGTGCTCAGTTATGGCATCTACTAACACCCGTCAGCACCGTCCTTCCGGCCTTGTGCTCTGGTATTAGGCGGCCGAGATCACGGGCTTCTGTGGGAGCCTCGCTGATCATCAGAACTGGCACGGCACTGCAGGAGATTTCATGAATGTTGGCCAGGTCACCCTGAGGGGCCTCCTGACCGCTTATACAAAAAAAAAAAAAAAAAAAAAATTGGGCGGTTCTCGCAGTAGTTTTAACAACGGGCCCCTTGTTTTCCCAGAAAAGGGTCACGTGTTAGTACGCTACTCTGAATTCAGAGTTCCTCTCATTTGATGGTGTTCTCTGTTTTTTCCCCTTCAGAGTGCCACGAGAACCCCTCCCTAGAACAGTATTTTAAAATCCATACTATGGTAAGTGTGCACGTGTATTCTTTGCGCACTTTCTGAAATCCACTCTGTGGTAAGTTCGCACGCTAAGGCTCTGCGTTCTTTCTAAAAATCCTTTATGGTAAGGGCTTCGCGCAGTTGCTTCGTGCCCTTTCTTGAGTTGGTGTAAAGCCCCGTTCATCTTGGGCGCCACTCCATTCAGGTATCCTTGAATACCTATCTAGCAGGGTTTTGCTACCAGGGTTCTGTTGAGACAGCTCCTTCGAAAAATTTTTGCAAGAGCAAACGGTAGCCCCTGTGTGACAGGCAAGACCTTGTATAATACTGGTTTCTTAGCCGTATCCCTTTAAAGGAATCCTTCCTATTCCAAGCCTTTAAGCTCTACCCCGGGTCGAGGCCCTGATCAATTAAATTGGGTATGTAGCTTAGGCCTTTGGCCGTAAGGGATAGTGTCACAGACAGCTGTCTAAACGTCCTAGGGGCAACTCCCATAGAAATGGTAGAGTTGGTACTTAGTGTTCGCCATGGTCTGGCCTGCGCTCCCCTCAGCATGGCGGCGTGGGTATACTGTTCCCCATAGTGTCCCTTCAGAGGACGCAGTTCGAAGTTCCCTTGAGGGGGAACGTCTCAGGTTACGAATGTAACCATGGTTCCCTGAGAGGGAACGAGACACTGCGTCCTCTGAAGGGGTCCCTTGCCATGCTTCGGACGCAAGCTTCACGAAGAAGATAAATGACGTGCTCTCCGGTCGCTTATTTATAGTCGCGCCGGTAGTGACGTCAGACGCTGTCGCCGGCCAACGAGTTGGCGTTTTTTCAAAGTATGCTTCAGACACGGGTCACGACGAGGTGTTCCCCATAGTGTCCCTTCAGAGGACGCAGTGTCTCGTTCCCTCTCAGGGAACCATGGTTACATTCGTAACCTGAGACGTTACTGTTGTAAAAAAAAACATGGTAAATGTCTTGTTTACTGGGTTTTACCTACAATTTGTAGGTGTCATGGTTACCATGATTTTACTACAAATACAACTTACATCTTTGAACCTGAAATGAATATAAAACGGATCCCAGGTCTGTGGCACGTCACGTCACGTGACCGATAGAGTTTAACCAGTTAGCAGCTGTGTTCATTTAGTTAAACACAATGAAACTCAAAGACAGCCTCGGATGACCGATGTAATACAGAGAGTAAACATAAGGCGCTCATCTGATTAATAAAGAAGACAGAATACATTTTATGACAGGCATTAAAAGAGCATATTTACTACTACTCACCATAGACTGTATAACTCAACCAACCTGCGGCTCTTGTAAACTGATGGAAAGTATCGCGATGTGTGCTGAATGAGACTTCTTGAACGTGATTTTAAAGCGATAAACATCTCATGTCAGTGACGCTAGAGGCGCTTGACCACGCTTCAGTTTTTGACGCTTTGGGGTTGACGCACAGCGCGTGATGCGCGTGGTGGGAGGGGCGGCGCTGTTTATTAATTATGTATTATTATTATTTAGGTCTTTCTAGGTTATTATTTTGAAACTGTGTTGATTTGCTGTTTATTAATATTTTTAAAACTATAACACTAAATCTATCAACATTTATTTAGATGTTATCATGTATTCATTCATTTCTTTATTTTAATTCTATTATTTCGGTCTTATTAGCGGTGAAATATTACAGTAAGCCAGAACACGGGCCGAGCGGGGCTCATTCTAAGCCCATTAGCGGACATTCATATCACAGAATCTGACAGCGATCAGAGGCTCATCAGCGACAGCATTTTTAAGAAGCCTTTACAATAACCTTAATAAAAACTTTTAATTTTAGAGTCTAAAGTAAAAAAAAAAAAAAATTCTGTAGGCCTATCGCTAATATATTATTAATTTTTTTTTTATTTTTTTTTTATTGTTCTTTTTATTTAAACTAAATTGTTTCTTAATGTGAAAATGTGTTACAGTTATGTGTCAAGGACTTGATATTGAATTCTGTAATAAACAAAATAAAATCTAGGCCTATGAAAAAAAATAAAAATCAATGAAAAAGTAAAAAAAGAACCATTGCACATTTTAAAGCTAAAAACGTTTTAATATGTGTTTTTGTCACCAGCAATACAGTATGTTGCTCAGTTTTGTTACAGTAAGTTAAGCTCCGATGTTTTTTTTTTTTCAAGTTTCAGTGAGTTTCTTCTGTTGTCCTGTGGGAAAAAAATAAAAAAAAATAATATTAATTAATCAGAAAATATCGTGCTGATGCACGAAAGATGCCTCCAGTTGAAATGCATTCGTTTAAAAAACGTGCTGCAATCACGAAAATAACGAAATAAACGTGTGCCTGCCAAGAATAAATAGATTAAATTACATGACAAAATCACGAACTGCCGTGAGACTGGGTTTCCGTGTGTGGACCACAGAAGATGAGTGTCATTGACTTGCGTTAGAGTTATCCGTGATCTCAGCACAGACTCACTCCGTGCTCGTATCACAGATTTTAGTTAGGCTAACAGAATCAAAGTGAATTTGTATGATGGCAGGACAATGCAATAGTTACAATAACAGTCAGGTTGGTCATGGTATTTGGTGTTGAAAAAAATAAATACTTCAAATGTTGCGTTTCCAGATGAGATAGCACGTCCATTGAGTGAGGTCTGTACTCCATCACTGAAACGAGTTTCCGTGTACGGACCACGGAAGATGAGTGTCATTGACTTGCGTTAGAGTTATCCGTGATCTCAGCACATACTCACTCCATGCTCCTATCACAGATTTTAGTTCTGACTATAGCCAAAATGTGTGTAAAACGCCATCAAACTGGATTTTATGATGACAGGACGAGAAAAAATGTCACGTTGATTACATGCCATTGCAACAGAGTCGACGAAAAGCTTCTAAAAGCTTCTAAAAGAAAAAGTTCCTAAACAAGTGAGTGACCTCAGGTTGTTGAGGTCCGTGCCATCATGGGATTTTGGTTATCTAACTGAAACAAACTGAATTTTTTTATGATGACAGGACAATGCAATAGCTACAATAGCTGTCTGGTTAACGTCATTATGGCATTTGATGTTGGAAAAGAAACAAACACTTCAAATGTTGCGTTTCCAAATGAGAAAGCACGTCCGGTGAGCGAGTTCTGTACTCCGTCATTGAAACGGGTATCCGTGTGTGGACCACTGGAGGTCAATGTCATTGACTTGCGTTGGAGAAATATCCGTGGCCGTGTCACGGAATTTGGGGCAATTCCGTGATGGCTTCACGGATTTTGAGTTAAGGGCCCGTGGACATTTCACGGAATTCTGTGAGACCAGGTTGAACTGGAATGGTTACTCCATGCATCTTTAAACTACAGTCTGTTCAGTTAAATATTTGGCTGTAGTTTGTGTTTACTTACTGTTTGTTCAGGGCCTTTCTGCACAAGGTGAAAGTGCTGCTCGGGCATTAGTGCAGACAATCGCCAGGGATCTGACACCAGGGCCAAGCCGCTCCACTAATTACTATTATATATAATGCTCATTACTGTAGTAACCTCCAAAAGAAAACTATAACGTTATTTGTAATTTAACTAGTGTTTCCCAGTTTTCAACCTCTCTGGTGTTTTCTGAACCCATCCGTCCATCTGTGTGTTATCATTTTTTTTTTTTTTTTAAGGTAATTAAATGACCGCTTGGTCATGTAGCATGTTACATTTTAAAATATTGTTGGAATATTGGCTATCTGCTAAAAATAAAAAAATGTAAAGTACTGTGCTGTATTCACCAATTAGACTAATATTTCATTATGAACAAGGTTTATTGCATTGATCAAAATATTCTGTGTTTGTTATTTTGCATTGTAGGACAGTGAGGCAGCAAATGACAGACTAATCCACTTTCTGAAGCTTGGATTACCCCAGGAAAACATCAGTAACATTTTAGGTGTCACTCATACAACTATCGTTCGTCGGATGAGAGAATGTGTTTGGCCAGAGACAAAATCTAATAATTAACCCTGAGGTAATTATTTCCTCTTACAATGCTTTATTGGTTTTGCTCTGATAGATTAACCCCCCATATTTAAAATGATTTATTTGTTTACCTTTAGACGGAGTATTCAGACTCAATGGCAGTTGAACAAGATGGTGGAGATGCTGACCATGTTCACTTTGCAGTCAACGTGCCTGTAATTCACAGGCCACAACTCACAAATGAGCAAATTGACCCACTGCAAGTGTCTGATTCATTTGGAGTAGATGTATACCTCAAGACTCTCACATATGTACAGACTTTGATCGAAGAAAGGGATATTTGAAGTTTTATTTCTGCTGCTCTAATTTTGACAGCAAGGTTGTAAATGTGTATATATAGTTATATCTTTAGGCCCCGTCCACACGGATAAGGAGCTTACCCCAATCCGATCTTTCATCTCAATAAATATCCGCGTCCACACGAAACCGCAAAATGATGTAGTATACATGCCAGACCAGTATGTGGCGCTGTAATTCTGACACAGAGATACACTAAAAACAGAGAAGAAGACTTGGACTATGCTCATAAACCTTGCGCGTGGTACACAATCGAACATGGAATAATACATTTATTAATCTGTGTTAATGTTAGTTAATAAAAAGACAATCGTTCAGTGTTCGTTCATGTTTTTGTTGCTGTTACGTGACGTAGAGGTGTCTGACTAGGGGGGAGACGTGGGCTGATGACGTCATCGTTTCTGAAAATATACGGATTAGCCGTCCAGACGAAAACGCAAAGACGGCGTTTTCAAATTTATCCACGTTGGGACCCGGTTTCAAAAAATAGCGGTTTCACCTTACGAAAATGCTGTATGCGTGTGGACGAAACGCCTATCCGATAAAAAATTTGTGAGTATTCACAGAAACGCGTCTCCATGTGTACAGGGCCTAAGTAAAACTTGTGGAAACAACCTTTTAAGACATGTAAAATAAAGACAGACTCTGAAAATTAATTAAATTTTGTTTTAAAATGTTATTGAAGTACTTTTTTTTTATTATTATTACTTGTACATAGAACAAAAATTTACATAGAACCAGTGTCCAGAATTAAATGAGTCCAAATCCAGTGGAGGATGTGTTTGCACAAGCTTGCAATGTAGATGCAAAGTAATCCATTGTGGTTATTTCAGCTGGTATCATCAGGGTCCTGCTGCAGGTAGAAGCCTTGAAATATCTTCCATTCCAAACATTTACCTGGAGATTCTTGAATGGGACTTCCCATCCAGTCCAAAATTATGTAAGCTTTTGTAGCTGGTCTGTAGTAACTGTGTGGAAAAATAATCAGAAGATGCATACAAACAACTCTTAACATTTTATGGCAGGTTGTATGCATTAAAACTGTCAAACTGCAATGAGTCTTAGAATGAGAAGTTTGGAAAATACTTTTTACAGGATTTATATTGTAATTAAGCCATTTATAATACATATTAAAACAATGATTATTGCTAATTTGACTTGCAAAGTATTAATAAAAAATATAATCTTAAGAACATCTGAGTGTACTCAACTGTGCTCTTTTGAGACACCGTAAACTAAAATGTGCTTTTAATATACTACCTCTATTTAAAACAAAAATGTATTTAGTTACCACTTGTAGTACAAGAAGTTCAGTTGTACTATAAGTGGTAACTAAATACATGTTATTAATACTTCCAATCATAGTAACCTGGACGACATACCAATTTTCCTCAAATGTGCTTTATAATAAATTACAATAAATCTATGAACAGGCTGTGGTCATGTCTTGCATTACAGGTAAAGTAACAACAGCATATGACCCTCAGTTCACGCATACTCATAGTATCTGAGACGATGCCACTGCGGGGGTGACAAGGGGGAATAAAACCGAGTCTCATGTAATATGCAGTGGAAGATCTTACCCCAAACGCATGTCTGTATAAGTAATAGTTTATTTAATCTAATAAACTAATTCAGTAATTCTAAATGTAAAATAAATCCGCTGACTGTTTGGAGGGCTGCTTCCTCAAGGAGGTCGCATTTTGTAGGCCACAATACGTCATAGAAGTTGCCTCGTTTGAATCATTAACGTTAGATTCAAAAGTAAAGAAATTACAACAATTTACACCTCACAATGAATAATGGTCCATTTTAGAATTAAAACACCCTTGATGTATTTGGCAGACAAAAGCGACAGTCTTCGAAATGGTGCTTGAGAGCAAATAATAACTTATTAAATCATGGTGTAAACTGTCAAACTACCTCACTAGTTATGACAAATGATGACATATCAAGAACCTGGTAAAACTTCAGTTAATTACTGTGTTCAGTTAGCATCACTCACCTGTCTTTACTCCTCTTGATCGGCCATGTTGAAGAGACTTTAGCGACTGACTCGCGTTCATGTGTCTGTTCCCGCCCTGGTTGTTAGGCAAAACGTGATTGGTTGGAGAGAGAGCGTGCTGCGATTGGTCAGTGCAACATGGGCGTTGTCTGATTGGGTTAAGTAGACAGTGGGTGGAGTCCACTTATTTGTGGATTTATCTGCACATCGACGCTAGAAGTGTTTCAAATCCACAAATGCACAGGAACCGATCCACAAATGCGTGCAGTGATTTACAAATGCACAGACAGCGGTTCACAAATAAATGCCAGGTAGAGTTGTGTTTGTGACATTAAACACATTTGTAAAAATATATTTTTTTATTTGCAAACCTCATTTTATTTATTTGTGAGTTTTACATTTTTTTGTGAAACTCTTTACATTTATTTGTGAATTTTATATATTTTTGTGAATCTCGTTACATTTATTTGTGGATCAACAAAGGAATTACAAATTACAAAGGAAAAAATTGCAATTACAAAGGAAAAAAAAATTATGCAACAAAAAGAACATAAGTAAATACATTGGGATTGAATGTATTACAATTTTCTTTTCAATAAACAGGAATCAATTTTCATAAACATCATAGTGAATGGACTGATCTTGATAGTAGATGACTAGTAACACTGTAAATCAAATGCAATCATGATGAAACTTGCGTTTTATCGCAGACTAAACTAACCTTCAAATATTATGATGTATCTGTTTAAAAGGTTAAAGATAAAACACTTTTTTAAACACTTCACTTTCATTCATTTAGCTTTATATATATATATATATATATATATATATAATATGTATATATGTGTGTGTGTGTGTGTGTGTGTGTGTGTGTGTATAATTAAAGTCTTTAAAATATGTGTATCTCTTATTACAAGACTGCAATCACTAGCAATCAGAAGAACGTCTCGGTTACGTACGTAACCCTCGTTCCCTGATGGAGGGAACGGAGACGTTATGTCGACCGACAAATGGGGTCTCACTTGGGAGGCCAATCATCTCTGATTTTAAGAGAAAACGCCAATGAAATTGGCAAGTGGATTAACACACCTGAGCCACTCCCCGTGCCAGCGGGTATAAATAGGGCGACAGGTGCATCCACTCATTAGGTTTTACGCTGAGGAGCCGAGAACGTGTCCCGGCAACAGCGAATGGTTCAAGGTTGTGGCATGGGGACATAACGTCTCCGTTCCCTCCATCAGGGAACGAGGGTTACGTACGTAACCGAGACGTTCCCTATCTGTCGGTCACTACGAGTTATGTCGACCGACAAATGGGGTCCTATGGAAAACGCCATAACCTGAACCTCGTCACAACCCTGAGGCGCTGCAATTGTTGACAAGCCTTGGCGTGCCACAAAAGCTACGCTTAAGGTCATAACCTTCCCAAAGCCCCAGCGCAAATTCACTGACCTTGGTACCGAAGGGGCCAAAGGGTGAGTACATCGCTGCTGGAGAAGGCCATGCTGCTGTTCCGCCCACATAAAGTAAATGGAAGGGATTTCAACCTTCAGTGAAAGATTGCTTCAAATCTTCCCTATTTGTTCTTTCAGCTGGCAAGACAATGGGGAAGCGAGCCTTTAGGAAAGGTCGCTACGGAGACCACATCCTACCCGTAGGGAGGTGACATGTGGATATACCGATATGGACTGACCCAGGGGGCAGTACTACATATGGAAAGGGTCTCTGAGGCAGGTCCTACCTTGGAGTAGGGATGGAACGGCTGCCAGAAGAGACAGACAGAGCGATCTGTCAAGGGAAGACACGGGTTTGCCAAGAGGGAAACCTTACCGTGGAAGAATACACATATGGGATTACCCGCAGGGAACCCAGCCATATGGACACCTAGCCCAGTACAGGGGCTGACCGGCTCCGGGCATGCTAACGCCAGTACTGGGCCTGGCGACAGACTGCTCCGCCAAGTCTGACGCCGAGGGTGCTGGAGGATGCTCGACCAGGGTACGCCAACCGGGGAACTCTACTGGGAGAAGAAGGCGCTCACATCCCCGTGTTAGGGGGAATGGCGCAGCAAGCGAGACACCCAGCCAGCCCTTCCCGCCAATTACCTGTTACCCAACACACGGGAAGAAACTGGCTCTACACAGAGGTTGTAAAACCTCGCAAAGGTGTTAGGTGTCGCCCAGCCCGCAGCTCGACAGACATCTGCCAGAGAGGCGCCGTGCGCCAACGCATAGGAGGAGGCCACACTCCGTGTGGAGTGGGCCCTCACCCCCAGGGGGCACGGCTCGCCTTGGGAATGGTAAGCCAAGGCGATGGCGTCCACTATCCAGTGGGCCAACCTCTGCTTAGAGACAGCCTTCCCCTTCTGCTGACCTCCAAAGCAGACCAGGAGCTGCTCAGAGCTTCTGAAGCTCTGGGTGCGGTCCACGTATATGCGAAGCGCTCTTACGGGACACAGCAACGACAAGGCTGGATCTGCCTCCTCCAGGGGCAGCGCTTGCAGGTTCACCACCTGGTCTCGGAAGGGAGTGGTGGGAACCTTGGGCACGTATCCAGGCCGGGGTCTCAGGACAACGTGAGAGTAGGCCGGCCCGAACACAAGGCACTCTTCACTTACCGAAAATGCTTGGAGGTCCCCGACCCTCTTGATGGAAGTGAGCGCGATCAGGAGCGCTGTCTTGAGAGACAGGAACTTCAGCTCAACCGAATCCAGCGGCTCAAAGGGACCCCTCTGAAGTCCCGCCAGGACAATAGAGAGGTCCCAGGAGGGAATCAGGGGTGTCCTAGGAGGATGTAACCTTCTGGCACCCCTCAGGAACCTAACGATCAGGTCATGCCTCCCCAGGGACCGGCCGTCCACTGCATCGTGATGGGCTGCAATCACCTTCAGGGTGGAGGGTGACAGCCCACGCTCCAGCCTACCTTGCAGTAAAGAAAGCACGACTCTGACCGGGCATCTCCGGGGGTCTTCCCGGTGAGAAGAACACCAATTCGTGAACAGACTCCACTTCAGCGCATAGGCCTGCCTCGTAGAAGGGGCTCTAGCCTGAGTGATAGTGTCTACCACCGCTGGGGGCAGATCACTTAGGTCTGCCGCGTCCCGTCTAGAAGCCACACATGGAGGTTCCAGAGATCTGGGCACGGGTGCCAAATGGTGCCAGGCCCCTGAGAGAGAAGGTCTCTCCTCAGGGGTATGCGCCAGGGAGGGGCTGTCACGAGGAGCATGAGTTCCGAAAACCAGGTCCGGGTGGGCCAGTAAGGCGCAACCAACAGGACCTGTTCCTCGTCCTCCCTGACCTTGCACAGTGTCTGTGCGAGCAGGCTCACTGGGGGAAACGCATACTTGCGTAAAGCCCGAGGCCAGCTGTGTGCCAGTGCATCTGTGCCCAGGGGGGCCTGGGACAGGGAATAGTACAGCTGGCAGTGGGAGGACTCGTGGGAAGCAAACAGGTCTACCTGGGCTTCCCCGAATCGACTCCAGATCAGCTGGACCGTCTGGGGATGGAGTCGCCATTCCCCGGGGAAAGTGAGCTGTCGTGAGAGCACGTCGGCTGCACGATTGAGCTCCCCCGGGATGTGGACAGCGCGCAGCGACTTGAGCCACGTCTGACTCCAGAGGAGGAGATGACGGGCGAGTTGAGACATGCGACATGATCGTAAACCGCCCTGTCGGTTGATGTACGAACAGCCGCAGTGTTGTCCGTGCGGACCAACACGTGCTTGTCCAGCACTAGCGGACGAAACCGTCGCAAAGCTAGATGCACTGCCAGCAACTCCAGGCAGTTGATGTGCCACAGCAGTCGAGGTCCTGTCCAGGACCCTGAAGCTGCCTGCCCGTTGCATGTCGCGCCCCAGCCCGAGTTGGAGGCATCTGTTGTGACAACAACGTGCCGGGACACTTGTTCTAAGGGCACGCCGGCCCGTAGAAAGCAAGGTCCGACCAAGGACTGAATAGGCGGCGACACATCAGTGTGATGGTGACACGATGTGTACCGCGGCGCCATGCCCATCTCGGGACTCGGGAGTGTAACTAGTGCTGAAGTGGTCTCATATGAAGCAACCCGAGCGGCGTGACTGCGGCTGCGGATGCCATATGCCCCAGGAGCCTCTGAAAGTGTTTCAGCGGTACCACTGTCCTGCCTCTGAAGGAACTCAGGCAGTTCAGCACTGAGTGGGCACGCTCGCTGGTGAGACGTGCCGTCATACTCACCGAGTCTAACTCCATACCGAGATAAGAGATTCTCTGCACAGGGGAGAGCTTGCTCTTCTCCCGGTTGACCTGAAGCCCCAACTGACTGAGGTGCCGAAGCACGAAGTCCCTGTGATCGCACAACTCTTCTCGGGACCGGGCCATAATGAGCCAGTCGTCGAGATAGTTGAGGATCCTGATGCCCACTTCCCAAAGTGGGGCAAGGGCGCCCTCCGCGACCTTCGTGAAGACACGGGGGGACAGGGAGAGCCCGAAGGGGAGGACCTTGTACTGCCATGCCTGACCCTCGAAAGCAAAGCGCAAGAACGGTCTGTGACGAGGGAGGATAGAGACATGAAAGTACGCGTCTTTCAGGTCGATCGCTGCAAACCAGTCCTGGGGCTGGACGCATTCGATAATGCATTTCTGCGTCAACATCCTGAACGGGAGCTTGTGTAGGGCCCGATTCAAGACTCGCAGATCCAGGATAGGTCGAAGGCCACCGCTTTTCTTGGGCACGATGAAGTAAGGGCTGTAAAACCCCGTCCTCATCTCGGCTGGAGGGACCGGCTCGATTGCATCCTTCGCCAGGAGGACAGCAATCTCCTCGCGCAAGACAGGGGCATCCTGGACTGCCACCGAAGTCTCGAGCACGCCATTGAACTTGGGGGGTCGCCGGGCGAACTGAATCGCATAGCCGAGTCGAACCGTCCGGATGAGCCAGCGTGACGGGTTGGGCAGCGCAAGCCACACTCCCAGATACCGTACAAGTGGCACCAAAGGAACAGTCGACATACCCGCAGTGGTGCAGCGATGGGGAGTCGTGCCGGAAGGCCCAGAAGGCACTGCGTCCTGGGTCATCGCAACCACACTCCCCGTGTTCCCGGAGGAACTGGCCAGAGACGCGTGGAGAGGCGTTGCGTCTCCGAACCGCGACCTCTTGGCCGCTGGCGAAAGGGGGCGTCGCGGGTGAGAGTGAGGAAGCTGTGCGTCGCTCATTGTCAACCCACGAGCCTTGCAACTCGGAGGAAGGAGAATTTGCTCTTTTATTGAAAATGTGGGTACCACTGGCCGTTCGACCAGCGGCGGAACAGAACCAGAAGATTCTCCACCCGGCCCTCCTCCGGGGGAGGGAGTGGCGCTCTCTCCGCCATCTCCTGAAGAGCAGTTCTCCGCATCTCCGAGTTGCCCGTGTCAGGGCCGCTTAGTCGACTTCCTCGAGGACTTTGCAGCCGGGAGTGACACGGGGGGCGCCGCTCTCCTGCGCGGGGCTCGACGCGCCGGCCTCGAAGAACTCTCAGCACGGGGCGGAGCTGGTGTGGAGGACGCAGGGGGGCGCCCTCGGCGACGAGCAGGCTGAGGCACTGCCTGCGACGGAATGGTGGCAACCGGAGGATCACGTCGTGGCAAGATGTGCTGTATGGCCTCAGTCTGCTGTTATTCTGTCAGGAACTACTGGGCACAGCCCCTGACAGCGTCGCCACACAGGACAGCCTGGGACATGGGAGCATCGAGAAAATGCACTTTGTCAATGTCTCTCATACAGACCAGGCTGAGCCTGAAACGGCACTACTGGACCACCAGAGTGGACATCGCCTACCCGAGGGACTGCGTTGTGACTTCCGTCACCCAGAAGGGGGAGGTCAGTCGCCATGCGCAGCTCCTGCATCAACCTCGGGTTGGTCCTACCCTCGTGCATTGTTAAAGCCTTGGCTTGTTGGGTTTGCAGGATAGCCATGGCATGCAAAGCAGAGACAGCTTGGCCCGCAGCACTGTAAGCCTTGGTAGCGAGCGCGGCCGACAGCTTACAGGCCTTGGGTGAGGGGCGCGGACTATCCCTCCCAGTGGCGGCGTTTTGCGGACACAAGTGCACCGCAATCGCACTCTCCTGCTGGGGAATGTCAACACACCCCTAGCTGCCTCGCCATCGAGGGTAGTGAGGACGGAGGAACGAAATGAGCTGCTTCCGGCCGTAAAAGGGGCCATCCACGACTACATCACTTCCCCATGCACATCCGGGAAGAAAGGAACCAGAGTAAAACGCGGTTGTGAGTCGCGCTCCACACCGAGAACCAATCAAACAGCCATGAGCACTCAGGGCTGGGCGGTGCATTCACCTCCATCCTGATGCTCACAGCTGCCCGGGCAAGCACGGCTGTCAACTCTGGGTCCAATTCGGCAGTGGCGACAACACCCGAGGGGGGCAGCCCCGCCGAATCTTCATCCACAGAGGTCAACAGCCCATCCCCGATGCTGCAATCGACATCTGATCTCCGGCGGCAAACTGAATGACCCGTTGGGACTGCCATAAGACAGCCCAGCAAAATCACCCAGCAGCTGCACAGGACAAACACTGCGGAAGGGGTAAGAGGTCCGTGGGGCGTGGCCCGGCAGAGAAGCTCTCACTGTCACCTTCAAATCTCCCAGAGCACTAGCCGGCGGTCCTCTGCTCGAGACAGAGAAACCAGAACGGGTAGTGACAGAGGGGTCTGCTCCCTTCCCTTTAAGAAAGGGGAGACGCGATCACAGCGTTGCCATGGTCACACACGCAGTGCGTGCATGAACCATCCACGAACGCGCCTTCAGCGTGCTGAATGCCCAGACACGGAAGAGAGCGAACGTGGCCGTTGTCAGAGAACAGGAAACGACCGCATCCAGAAGGACGCGGACGAAACGGCGTCTTGAAAAAGACGCGAATCGTCCGCGATTTGCTCTTTTAGAACTGTCTCTTTTAGCCGAAGCGCCCAGGGGAATCGCCGACTCGCAGGGACACCGCTGTAATGCGCCGTCACACCGACCAGGAACAGTTAGAACAAAACAAAGATGATGGCTTTGTAGAGGTTTCTTCATCCACTACTCGGCTCCGAAGCAAAAATCTAATGAGTGGATGCACCTGTCGCCCTATTTATACCCGCTGGCACGGGGAGTGGCTCAGGTGTGTTAATCCACTTGCCAATTTCATTGGCGTTTTCTCTTAAAATCAGAGATGATTGGCCTCCCAAGTGAGACCCCATTTGTCGGTCGACATAACTCGTAGTGACCGACAGATAGGGAATTCCAGTTAATCAAGTATCTACAAAATATCTACTCTATAATCAATGCATTAAATTACATTAAAGACAAAAACAAATTAAACAAGCAAATGAAATGATAACTCACATGTATCTGGTCCACTGATGAAGTTGTGGGTCAAGTCAAGTGAATTATTAAAGGGGGGGTGAAATGCTATTTCATGCATACTGAGTTTTTTACATGCAAGAGTTGGATTCCCATGCTAAACATGGACAAAGTTTCAAAAAGTAAGTTGTACGTTTGAAGGAGTATTTCTGTTCCAAAAATACTCCTTACGGTTTGTCACAAGTTTCGGAAAGTTTTTTTCGAGTATGGCTCTGTGTGACGTTAGATGGAGCGGAATTTCCTTATATGGGTCCTAAGGGCACGTCTGCCGGAAGAGCGCGCTCCCGTATAGCAGAGCACTGAGAGCACAACAGACATTCACTGATCAGAGCGAGAGCGTCGCGAAATGTCACAAAAGTAGTGTGTTTTTGGTTGCTAGGGCAAGACAACCCTGCACAGATTACCAAAAGAGAAACAGCATTAAGGGACCAGTGGATGGAGTTTATTAAACAAGGCCCAGTTTGACGACGGATTTGCGTATCGTTTATTTCTTAAGGATGATGAAATCCCAACGAAAAAGGGTCACGCTCGTGTGTTGGAACCGCAGGCGGTGAGTAAAACTGCTTAAAATATCTCTGCCTCCTTGTTAGTGCGTCCGCCTCCCATGCCGGACACTCGAGTTCGAGCCCCGCTCGGAGCAAGTCGTTGCTGCTGCTGCTCTCGTTCAGTTTCAGCCTCTGGATCTGATTCTGGATCATAAATAAACGGCTGAATCTGACTGTTAGCCATGGTTTGTTTTGGATGTTTTTTTCCTCACGGTAATGTCACAGCTTCCAAACTCTCTCAACGCAAAAGCCTACTGGCGCTCGTGATTCTTTAGCTCCGCCCACACGTCACGCCTCCAGCCGGTCGTGTTTTTCCGGGAAAAATCGGTACAGACTATCTTTCTCTTATGAATATAATAAAACTAAAGACTTTTTGGAGTTATGAAGGATGCAGTACTACTCTATAGGTACTCAAGATTAACAGGATATTGAGTGAAAACGAGCATTTCACCCCCCTTTAATCATTTTCTAACAGACGTCCAATAGAGCTTGGGAAACTACGTCACTGCGCATTGCATTCTGGGTAGTCGCGGCCATTTTTGGGGACATGCTTATCAGTGAAAGTGAAAGTGACATGACATACAGATCAGGTGTAAGATTACATATAAAGAAAAACTCAATAAGGAAGCAAAGATGCGGTATTTAGAAAAAAATCAAGACAATCAACAAACTCAATCTGCGCGAACACAAAGAGTGGTTGGATGATCTTAAAGAGCTGCCGCTCGTAACCTTCCCAAATGTGTTTTCTTACCTTGTTTGTAGTGTCAGAGCGTACACCTCTGATCAGTTTAAAAATTATAAATCTCTCGAGTCTCACCTGCAATTTACAAATGGATGGGTGCAGAACCTACAAATTTTCCGCGTCAATGAGCGTTACACTGCCCCTTTACTTTTTAATATGCGTTATTGTAAGCTGTACAAATTAACCTCAGTGTGTTATGACGCACAAATAAAGAGATACAGAATTGATCAATTTTGCCGTTTATTACTGTAACAGGTGGTATGCAATATGCATAACACTGATAATGCAGGAGATGTGGTTCATGCATAGGTAACATTCAATGTAAGTCTGTCAAATCGATTAATCACATCCAAAAAAAAGTTGTTTATATAACGTACATTTCTGTATATTTATATATATATATATATATATATATATATATATATATATATATATATATATATATATATATATATATGCACATATATAAGTGTGTATATATCAGACCAAAGGGACAATCCTTCTTTTCCTTCTTACTGCTGCTAACCAAGCCATGTGATGCCGCTTTGTTAACTCGGAGACCTGAGATCAAGGTGCGGTTTTCAAGCGGGAAAGCTGAAAAATCGCACTCCATTCAAATTATTTTTCCATGCCGGTCATGAGTACGAGTATGGCAGTTAATTACACAACAAGGTTTTACCATTGTAACTTATTTTTTAGCTGTAGAGAGCAAACAAAACAGTCTATTATCAATACAATACATTACATACAGCAGCGTCCGTGTCCCAAAGTCCCAGAATGCATTGCGTTGCTGACGTCATGTTCCCAGACTCTATACTGACTTCAGGAAAAGGGGAATAACCAATTACATTTGAGATAACAACTAAAACAGCAAGCCCCGCCCCACGACTGACAAAAATACAATTGTTCGCGCGAGCAGAGGTGAGATGATCGAGCGCGAAGATATGGGGAATGGCCATGCGCGCGAGGGCTTGTATTGCGCGCAGAGTACATGTCACATGCGCGCGAGAGTTTGAAATGAGCTCGCGGGCTCCCGTTTCCTCCCGTCCGATTTAGTTTTCCTCTCGCGGAAACACAGTTGTGCGCTCGGTAATTATTGGCATTGATTTGCCGTCATAGTTGTAGCGCCCTCCTCCCCCGATTTAAGTGGGAGGGGCCCTGAGCTAGTTTATTGTTAGATCTCTCTAAGTAGCCTCTGAATATTATTAACTTTATTTCAATAAACCCTT
Source organism: Carassius auratus (assembly GCF_003368295.1). NCBI lineage: Eukaryota > Metazoa > Chordata > Actinopteri > Cypriniformes > Cyprinidae > Carassius > Carassius auratus. The sequence goes on from NW_020525901.1 coordinate 94,108, forward strand.
GTGTCAATATTGGTGTGCTTATTAACAGACTAAAATAACCACAAAATCTTATAAGTAAAATAGTATCTTTAGTAGTAGTTTACTCAAATAAAATTCAAATAGCAATTGGAAATAAAATAAAAGTCAAACTTTCAAAGTTTTACAATAAAAGGTTCTTTCCACCTTCAAACTTAAAAATCCACAAATACAACAATGTATGATTATTCTCTATGGAGAAGAATATATCACTCTGGTGATTTATAAAACAGACAACATGAACAGAAAATACACAAAATATTCAAAATATCACCAAGAAATTATTATTGTGTTGATTACTATTCAAGTTCACCAAATCTTTGTTGCCTCAACACAACAGTTACTATTCACATAAACATCCCACAAAAGTAATGAAAAACACCCGGGTGTCAATGCTCAAATTTGCCAAACTAAATAAAATAAATACCCTGTTGCAGGCCTGATGCGGTGCTGGGGATCGTTGAGGCACAAAGTGGATTGCCACTTCGCTCAATGAGCAAAAAAAAACACAGCTGTCTTACCGATTGTTAGTTCGAGCCGGCTTTCATGACGGACTTTCAGCAAAGGAGTTCACGGTCCAAAGAACTGACGGCAGATCAATCAACTCGTCCCACATTGCCAGAGGAACCACTGAGAATCCCTGGTATCTCATGGCGCTATCTGGGATGTCTTCTATGGATATGGTAAGAGAAAGGATGCACGGTAGTTTTCCACAAACGTGACCTCATTAATCTCTCACGTGCGACCAGCGCTGTTTCTTAAGAATCGCGCCATTCAGTCACATAGTCAAAGGGTAAATTGCTATCCCCTCACGTTCAAACAACATTACCAACTTTAGATCAGTTCTCTTATGGACAACCGTCATAGAATGGTATTTATAGCAAGCTAGCGCTCCGAAGCGTTCTCTCTTCCAGTTCCAGCCATCACCTCCTCTTTCCGGATCACCTTTTTTTCTCTCCTCCCGCCCCCTTCAGCGTTTAACCAATACCCGCTCTTAACAACGGCAAGTACTTTTAACTCAACACATAATTATACATTTTTCTTCTATTTTTATTACAATAATATTATATGAGGAAACCAATACACATACAATATATATTAATAAAATATAAAAATGTTAGAAAATAATATAAAGGAAATATTACTAAATCAAATGAATAAACTTCAACCGGGCTTCACCCTCCCCCCTTTAAATGTCTGGATGTCCCCATACAGACTTGTGGACAACTTAATATTTTCTTTTGGGATATTACCTACACTACTGGTTTACGTTTCTTGTGATTTACTTTCTTTCCTATTTGAATTATTACTCCTCTGTGAACAATAGTTAGGGGCTGATCTTTTGACCTCTCTGGCTCATCATAGGTGAGTTTTACAACTGGCTTTATTCTCCTTTTTTCCCTGACTGGTTCACTTTCTTCTTCCTCCCCACTTGTGTCTTCTTCACTTTCTTCTTCATCTCTTATAGAGAAATTAGACGAACTTGAAAAGTCGCTCTCTGCATCCTCTTCATGTAACAAGTGTCCTTCCTCAGTAGAAAGGCCTTCATGGATCACGTTCCCCTCCTGGCATACCAATTCTGACTTACTGGGCAAAGGGTCGTTCTTATTCAGTGTTCTCTCCAGATTTGATCTGTAAGGTTTTGAAACATTGTATTCAAACTCAGAGGAAGTTTCAGAGGATAATACATCTTCATTTGTCAATGCTGGAGCATCAACATCAATCCTTTTCTTCTTCCTCACCGGGTTTCTCTCCACTTTGCTTTGTGGCCACCTCACCAGTTGCCCTATGGGTAACAGTTGGTCTCTGTGAAGTGTTCTGACTTTTCCGCTTCCTGTTTCAGGTTTTACCCGATATACTGGTATATTTGGGAGTTTCTCGCAGACTACATGGGGTACTGGACTCCATCTGGGTTGAAGCTTGTGTTTACCCTTTAACCCTAAGTTCTTGATCAACACACGATCCCCAGAATTCAAGGATTGGAAAGACACTCGTTTGTCATATGATCTTTTATTCCTTTGATGGACTTTCTCAGCCTCTCCCATTGCTAACTGGTACGCCCTTTTTTCATATTGCTGATGTATTGTGAGTGGGACACATCATCCATCCCATCTGCTGAAGTGCCAAAACAGATGTCTACAGATACCCAGGCTTCTCTCCCGAACATCAGGAAATAGGGTGAGTACCCGGTAGCATCATTCTTGGTACTATTGTAAGCATGCACCAAGTAGGGTATCTGTTGGCTCCAATTTTGTTTTTTCTCAGCATTCAAGGTTCCAAGCATGGCTAAGAGGGTATGATTGAACCGCTCAGGCTCAGGTCACCCTGAGGATGATACGGCGTTGTCCTTGATTTTCTTATACCAAGCAGGTTTAACAACTCCTTTATCAGCCGACTCTCAAAGTCACGGCCCTGATCTGAGTGAATGCGTGTTGGTAGACCATAATGAATGAAGTATTTCTCAACCAGTATTTTAGCAACACTAAGAGCTTTTTGATTCTTACTGGGAAACGCCTGTGCATAAAGTGTGAAGTGATCATTAATTACTAACACGTTGCCCAAACCTTTTGAATCTGGCTCCACAGAAAGAAAATCGATCCACACCAAATCCTAAAATCATACGTAGCAAGAGCTGCTAGCCACCTGTGGCCTGTTGCATTCAGCTTAGCAGACGTCAACACATACGTGAGTGGGTTATTATCGGTTCTGACATGAAACTTAGCCCCATACAAGTAATCATGGAACTTGTCCACGACTGCCCACTTCAATTAAATAAATTCCAGCTGATGAATGGAGTACCTTTGTTCTGCTGGTCTCAATTTTTTGCTAGCGAAAGCCACTGGCCGCAATCCTTCCAGGTGCTCTTGATATAACACAGCCCCAAGACCCGTCAAGCTAGCATCCACATGGAGGATATATGGCTTACTGGGATCTGTAAAAGCTAAAACCGGAGCATGTGTTAAGCAATGAATTATCTGTTGAAAAGCGGACGTGCAGGATTCATCCCATCGATCTCCAAAGGGCTCTGATTCCTAGAAATAGGTCATGCTCTTTTCTTTGCCTACCCTCTTTCCTTGTTGTGTCGGCGCAAAGCCCTTAGTGAGCTCAGTCAATGGCCTAACAATGGAAGAGTAATTAGCAATGAACCGACGATAGTAGCCACAGAATCCTAGGAAGGATTGCAGAGATTTCAGATCTGATGGTTGGGGCCAACTGCTCACAGCCTCAATTTTGTCAGGATCTGTTGCTATCCCATCATTAGATACTATGTGTCCGACATACTTCACTCGGTTCTGACAAAAATGACATTTGTCAATGGACACCTTTAATCCAGCCTCCTCCAGACGATCCAGTACTTTCATGAGCCTCTCCTCATGCTCCTCCAGAGTCCTTCCAAAGATGATTAAATCGTCTAGATACACCAAGACTTGGAGTAGGTTCATGTCCCCGACAACTCTCTCCATTAATCTCTGGAACGTTGCCGGGGCTCCAGTGACCCCTTGTGGCATCCTCTCGAATTGAAAAAAAGGGCCGATAAAAGCAGTTTTTTCCTTGTCGGCTTCTGCCATGTCTATCTGATAATAGCCACTTCGTAAATCGAGAACAGAAAACCACTGACTACCTGCTAAACAGTCCAGTGCATCGTCAATTCTGGGTGTTGTGTATTGGTCAGGTACAGTTCTTGCGTTCAGGGTTCGATAATCAATACACATACGGACTGCTCAATTTTTTTTTCTTGCAATCACGATTGGTGATGCATATGGGCTGTGAGACTCTTTAATAATACCAACAGTTAAGAGGTCTTGGAGATGTTTCCTCACATCGTCTATATCTGCGGGTGCTAGACGCCTGGAGCGCTCTCGAAAGGGTTTTGAATCGGAGAGCCGTATGTTATGCTCTACTCCCTTAGCATGTCCTACATACCACTCGCGAAGCGAGAATACTTTGGTTCTTTTGCTCAACTTTTGTTGCAGTCTCTCCCTCCATTCTGCTGGAATGGGTGAATCCCCAAAATTGAACAGTTTTGGATCAATCCTCTCATCCCCGATTTCACTAAAGGAAGAAGGGCTAACCGGATCTGCTAAGTACAAATGGCCAAGGACAGTCCCTACCGGAATGGTCACTTCTTTCATTGATTCATTTTGCAAAGGCACTAGTAACTGACTGTTTTCCATTGCTTCACTTGGCACTATTACAGTTTGTACTAACACTCCAGCCGGAAGTGAAGTCACAGAAGATGCATCTATCATCAGTACTGTTTTCTCAAGAGGCTCTGTCATTTCCACCATACATTTTGCACACCACTCACCTTTGGGCGAGAGACTTAGGGGTTCCGGACTCGGCCACTTTACACATCCAATCGCATCATCCAGATCAAAAGGTATAATAGGTGTTGAACAAGATGGAATATTCTTCTCTAAGGTAGGCTCAATTTTAATACCCAAGGTACACGCAATATCGGTCCCTGTTGACGCTTTACATAATTGGGCCAAACGGGTGAATAGACTGGCGTTGGTGCCTATGATCACAGCAGTCTGGTCAGGGCTTGTAGGACCAGGACAAATCAGTGCCAGAACTGAAAGACTTTCTGAGCCACCCGTAGTTTTCTCTAGGAATTCAATGTTCACTACTACATACCCTATATACGTATAACTGGAGTCACTTAACCCTTTGAAGTCGATTAACGCATATATGCGTTCTGAGTCATTTTCTCCTGATAACCCCGAAAAGAACTTAAATTACACTCTCAGTTTTAATCGTACAGATAAGAGCAATACATCAATCGAATCTGTAAAGGGTCTACTTTTTTTTGGATACAGACATAATAACAAAACACCTTTGTGCTCTTATAAAATAAAGATAACAAACAAGGTGCGCTGTCTGCAGCCTTTTTGTGCGCTGATCTTCATTTACAAATACGTCGTTAAAATGATCTGTAACTCTGTGAATACTCAACGAAGAGACATGAGAGAGATATCTATAGAAAGCCTGAAATGTCTACTTTTAAACTTAACAAGTGCTGCCGAAAACAAATATTCTGAGATAAAGTAATCCATATGAAAACAACGCAATGTCTATTTTTCATGTCTCCCTTCATTATATCTAATGTGACCACGCCCCCGCACTTAACGCGCTATTCAGATTCAAACTGAAGCACGCGGCTTGAATACGCCCACACAGAAGAAAAAGCAGCAAGACTGTTCTTCAAGTTTTTATTTTATTTTACTGTTTGCTTCGCGATGAGAGGAATAAGACATAAATCACTCCAAAAAGATGTGATGTGGTTGAGGATTTGAGAAATGGATTTCCTCAGAAAAAAGAATGAAGCACTTTATTCAGCAGAGATCATAAACATGAGTAAGTCTCTTTTTATTTATTTGTACTAGTTTTCACATAACGTGTAAACATTTTACTAGTTAGACTTTTTCCAAATACTTTTTCCAAACTATAATTCCTGACTAAATGTATAATCAAGTGAAACATTATGAAGTTTAAAAAAAAAGTCAGCTTTGATTGTCCCTAATAAACTGTTTAGCTGCTCCCCCAAGTGGATATTAAATTATGTTGTGGGATAATTAAATATATTCTTAATAAACTACAAACATAAAATTATATAGTAGATAGTAGAATTATAAGTAGATTTATTTTATTCTCACATTCTTTCTTGTAACTCCTCACTCACAGTGGCACAGCTGAATGAGAGGCTCATTATGCAGCTCCAGTAGCGGTTTTAGGCACGGGTGAACCGGGCAGCCGCCCGGGGCGTCATTTTTTCGTGACACATTGGGGGCGGCAGCACGAGCAGATAAACAAAAAATCCTCTGTGTAGCGAAGCGGTTTTTCATCATTTATATAATTTCACTGTGTGTGGAATTGGCAAATCGGCGCTCCCTGCAGCTGCCGGCGCCCCTGATTGCTGAAAATGTACACTGAAAATGCAGTGCACACAGAGGCTTTGTGTTGTGAGAAAGGGGGTGGGGCGAGAGGCACGTGCGACACTTCACCTCTGGGTCTCTCTCAAATGGCACGGACAGGGCGGGGGTGGACGGGGGACGGGGGATCCACACTAGTAATATAATTAATAATAGGCTAAAGTCAGTCACACACCTCGACTTTCTTCCAAATAACGCACATTTCATTCATAATGTTATTTGGTTTCAACTCAATCACGAGATCTAATTTATAATATTGTGCTTTGCAATAAAACTGTTACAAGTTCAGTTAACATTTCCATCATTTTTTTAACGTTAGGCCCTGTAAGTAACCAACGGCATTTTCAAATCTGTAGGTTAAAGACGAACATTTGCTATTTATTTGCTACCCAGTATGCTAAGTATAGTTTCCTAAGTATAGTTTTACAAGTCATAACTGAAAGTGTGTCATGCGTATAATTTGAGGCAGTAACCTAATGGGTAATGGTACCTCCATGAAAGTTAGATTAATATACAAATTTTGGTTGAAAAATATCCTGAAACCCAAAAAGTTTTTGGTGATTAAAAAATAAAATCCCATTGTTTTTGCCTATACATATAATTTAAAGTCATTTTATTTTTTAGTCCCAGTGACCATAGCATAACATGAATAAAATATAGTTTTTCAATATATATATATATATATATATATATATATATATATATATATATTTTTTTTTTACTATTTTTTTCTATGCTCTAAACAATGTGATGACATGGGGGGAAAAAATAAAATAAATAAATGTTTTTTTCCAGGTCTAGGAGGATATAGCGTGTAATGACAGACATTTAGTGTGTAAGAGCATGTTTATGTAACCCTTATGTTTTGAGTCAATTTGACCCCAGGCTGTTTTAGCTTTATAAAACATTATCCTATGGTCTTTTGATTTCAAATGCAGTTCAATTGCAATTTCAGGGGCACTTCTAAAATATTTTGGATGTCAGTCAGGATGAGCCAACCACCTCCTCCGCTACACATGTCTCCACAAATATCTGATATTGAGGATGAAGACCTCTTTTCCTCTACTTCTCCCCAGCATGAGCTTTCAGGTGTGCATATCGTGTGTGTTTTTGTGTGTGGGCTACAAGACAACTGGACAACTGCAATTTAATGTAACTTTAATATTTCTGATAATTTATGAGTAGGAATGTGTTTTTTCACTGCTATGTGTTTTGAGTAATATGCCAATATGCCGTCTGATAGAAATGCCCGGATCTGAACCCCCACTTAGTCCCACTGGTGAGGATGAGCCTCTGTCAACCGACCCTGCTAACTGGCCCTCACAGTTGGGGGGGGGGGGGGGGGTGCTCGAAAGGTGTCTCGCCCAGGGTGTATTTCAATGTAGAACCGCCACTGTGCAGCTCATTATGCAGGGCTTTGTCTTCTCAGGTGTAAATCACAATGATATTCATGATAGTTGACGCCTACTCGTATATGACATTTACCAACAAAAAGTGTCTTAGAAAATTTAAATCAATATATTGTTTTCTGTGAGTGAGTAAACAAGATGATTTTCACATAATTTAGAAAGAAAAATTCTAGGCTACAAGCTCCAGTTCTCAACAATCCCGGGAACCAATGTTATGTATGTGTTTTATGGCCTTATTCAAGTGATTTAAAATTTTTAGTTTTTCACTAACCATGCATAACATTTTTTTTCTCAAAAATACAATCATGTACATGCATGCATTTCACATATTATTATAGCCCAGTTTGTGCTGATTACAGTGATATTAGACTTTACCCATTTAGATATTTATAAGAAACTGAAAAAAAGCACAAATATCAGGGCATGACAAAACTTCTCCAGGCCCCAAAAATACCCTTAGACTCCAGAGGGTTAAACTTCATACAGCCAACCCAGATACAGGATGGATTGGAACCTCAGATAGATATTTTCTGTACCACTTCTCGAAAATTATGGTCACTTGAGACCCACTGTCCAATAAAGCAGAGCATGGTTGTCCATTTACACACAGCTGTACAGTAGAGGGGGGTCCAATCAGTCCTTCTGGAATTTGCTTTCCACTAAGTGAACTAACAGTACTCTTTTTCGCTGAACAGGAGGTATTACTCTTTTCCGTTTCTGAGGGAATTTCTTAATGTCCCCATTTCTTTTTTCTGTTTGACCGAATCAATTTTTGAATTACTTTATCCTTATCCTCAGGATTTTGACTTCGTGGGGCAATATGCCCTTCCTCTCCACAGTTGTAGCAAAAATACTCTTCGGGGTCATTGCACTGCTTTCTTGGAATTACCAGTGGTTTCTTTGGAGTACTCGCCTTCAGAGTGAGAGCTAAAACCCCATCTTAGTGACAGTTTTTCCCTGTGACTTTCCGTTGTAGGCTCTTTACTTGCTTCTTAAGGAAAGCAATTTCTCCTTCCCGTGGAATGTCACTGGCATTTGTTTTAAGACTGGAGGTGGATTTATGGTCTACCACCGGCTGCGACTGAGTTACCATAGTGGCAAACTGGGACTTTAATTCTTTAATCTCAGCTTTCAGAGTTTGAATCTCTTTATGCTTACCATCCGTTTCCACACTTGTACTGATTTTTTGTACCCTTGTGGTCAATTTAGAACGAGAAGCTTCATATTCTTCTTCAGCCCGGATTTCGCTTAACAGCTCAAGAAAATTAGGAGGTTTTGTCTTTCTCTCTCGAAGTCTCAAATGAAGCAACATCAAGTCATCACCTGACTCGGCAGATCCAAATGCTCGCTCTAGGGCATCCAAGTACTCCTCTGGAGTGACATCAGTGTCTGAATCACGCACAGCTTTGACCATTTCTAATGCTGGGCCTCTTAAACTCTCAATGATCCTCCTTTTCTTTTCTTTAACGGGACACTCACTTTCTTCCACCATCAAACATGCTTGTTCCATCCAGTGTTCAAACGGTTCCTCACTTGCAGGAGTAGGTATTATTCCAGAGAACATCCTCAACCGTCTATAACCTCCTATTTCACTTGAACTCTTTCCAGTATTTTCTAACAGATCTCCAACAGCACGGATAATAGCATCAGGCGAAGAGTTTTCGGACGCAGAGGATGAAAACATGGCCTTAATATCCTCAACTTTTCTCCCTTCACTCTGAAGTAGGATGTGCACTTTTCTGGCAAAGTCCTCAGAACTAGTATCAGCTCCACTTGAGGTGACAATTTTCCACGGTTCTGCTCCAGAAACCGGCACGACTTCAGGGGGTACAAGTTTTGGATCAATTTTCTCTTTACTCTCACAGAGAACAAGGAAACACTTGAGCTTATCTCTGAACATCCTACCTGCATTATCTGCATTGTCCCTTCAATCTGTGCTACATCCAAATCTTCAGGTACAATAACCATTAACGCACGATCTTCATCCAATGATTCTCCCCTGCACCAGCCCCTAAGCTCTTCTGTAAACTGCTGCATTGAGTTTTTTTTTTCTTTTCTCCCTGATAAAGCTAAATAATATCAGATAAACTATAAGAATCCCAGTGGTGCCTCCATTTTATGTAGCGCCCTCCTCCCCCGATTTAAGTGGGAGGGGCCCTGAGCTAGTTTCTTGTTAGATCTCTCTAAGTAGCCTCTGAATATTATTAACTTTATTTCAATAAACCCTTGTGTCAATATTGGTGTGCTTATTAACAGACTAAAATAACCACAAAATCTTATAAGTAAAATAGTATCTTTAGTAGTAGTTTACTCAAATAAAATTCAAATAGCAATTGGAAATAAAATAAAAGTCAAACTTTCAAAGTTTTACAATAAAAGGTTCTTTCCACCTTCAAACTCAAAAATCCACAAATACAACAATGTATGATTATTCTCTATGGAGAAGAATATATCACTCTGGTGATTTATAAAACAGACAACATGAACAGAAAATACACAAAATATTCAAAATATCACCAAGAAATTATTATTGTGTTGATTACTATTCAAGTTCACCAAATCTTTGTTGCCTCAACACAACAGTTACTATTCACATAAACATCCCACAAAAGTAATGAAAAACACCCGGGTGTCAATGCTCAAATTTGCCAAACTAAATAAAATAAATACCCTGTTGCAGGCCTGATGCGGTGCTGGGGATCGTTGAGGCACAAAGTGGATTGCCACTTCGCTCAATGAGCAAAAAAAAACACAGCTGTCTTACCGATTGTTAGTTTGAGCCGGCTTTCATGACGGACTTTCAGCAAAGGAGTTCACGGTCCAAAGAACTGACGGCAGATCAATCAACTCGTCCCACATTGCCAGAGGAACCACTGAGAATCCCTGGTATCTCATGGCGCTATCTGGGATGTCTTCTATGGATATGGTAAGAGAAACGATGCTCGGTAGTTTTCCACAAACGTGACCTCATTAATCTCTCACGTGCGACCAGCGCTGTTTCTTAAGAATCGCGCCATTCAGTCACATAGTCAAAGGGTAAATTGCTATCCCCTCACGTTCAAACAACATTACCAACTTTAGATCAGTTCTCTTATGGACAACCGTCATAGAATGGTATTTTTAGCAAGCTAGCGCTCCGAAGCGTTCTCTCTTCCAGTTCCAGCCATCACCTCCTCTTTCCGGATCACCTTTTTTTCTCTCCTCCCGCCCCCTTCAGCGTTTAACCAATACCCGCTCTTAACAACGGCAAGTACTTTTAACTCAACACATAATTATACATTTTTCTTCTATTTTGATTACAATAATATTATATGAGGAAACCAATACACATACAATATATATTAATAAAATATAAAAATGTTAGAAAATAATATAAAGGAAATATTACTAAATCAAATGAATAAACTTCAACCGGGCTTCATAGTAATACCTGTGTCATACCCATGTCATTATACAGAGTTTTGTCCTGATATGTCACAAAAACAAGAGCAGACACACACACACACACACACACACACACACACATACACACACACGTTTGTTTTTGTGAAAAGTGGGGACATCCCATAGGCGTAATGGTTTTATACTGTAGAAACTGTATATTCTATGGTCCTACACCAACCCTAACCCTAAACCTAACCCTCACAGGAAACTTTGTGCATTTTTACTTTCTCAAAAAAGCCTCATTCTGTATGATTTATAAGCATTTTGAAAAATGGGGACATGTGTTATGTCCTCATAAGTCACCCTCTCCTTGTAATACCTGTGTCATACCCATGTCATTATACAAAGTTGTGTCCTGATATGATACAAAAATATGCCCACACACACACACACACACACACACACTGACAGGAGGACAGAGTACACAGGACCTACAGTCTCCACACTTTTATTAGCCTCTGGTCCAGTGGACCCGAACATCCTGTATGTAATGTAAATGTGTGTGTGTGTGTGTGTGTGTGGGGGGGGGGGGGTGTACAGTGTGTCTTCATTGAAAATGTGTTCTGATATATATTCTTCACAGAAAATGAGCCAAGTCCAATGAGTCTGATGTTGAAAAAATAATTAATCGTTTAATTTTAATTTTGATAAAAAATGAACAGACAGACCCGAACACCATACAAGGGTTAAATATGAATTTCAGCACCGTGTACGCTGTCGCCATCTAGTGGTAAAAATTATGAATAAGCAAATAAACAAATAAACTGACATGATCTGCTAAAACAAGTCTCAAAACATGAATTATTGTGGAATGAGATGAAACGAAGGATGTATCATAACAACTCTAAAATCAGAGCACATTTTATTTAATTAATCAAGACTGAAAATAAATATCTAGGTTCATACGATCCTGTCTTTGATATTTTTTTAAACAGTTCAGATTGATAAATACCTAAAAACTGCTAGACTTTATTAGTTTTGACTGTGCACAGTTCTGTATTATGTTCTGCAATATGAACTTAACTTATAATTATTTTTATTTTTTTCTGATTATGTATCAATGAATGACAGTTTTGCCTGTCGTGATGGTGTTTGCATGAACGAGTGCGAAATATCTGCTAATTGCGTAATTTTTTCCTATTACTTACTGTATACTGGGCACTTTTTTGCATCTAACGTTAAATAATGGCTCTTATCAACACTGATTGACATATTTCTTCAAATTATTTTGACAGTTAACTTTTGGCCAATTTGTGGGCGGATTTGTGTGAGCTGTTGGACTAGAAATCGTCCATCAATCTGGCAACACTAAGGGCGGGTGGAAAGAGAGAGAAAGAAGAAGGACAAAGAAGGAGGAACAAGCACGAGCAAAACGCTGAAAGTGGATTTTAACTTTAATGTAGGTAACTTTAAGCGAATTAATCATTGTTTATGTTTGTGTTATTCAAATTGTTTAAAACTAAATTGGATCGGTTGGTTCACGGTGTTATATCAGTTTTTTGTCGTCTCGCTGTGAAGCTCAAGAGTTTCTCTTCTTCAACGTGTGAAGATCGAGCTCGAGCTTCTCTACGCATCGTTTATTAAGACACAAAACACTCGAGCGCTTTGATCAGGACTGCTCAAGGGTGGTCAGAGTAATGATCTGAAGATGTTTGTGTGTGTTTAGGACCACTAATGTAGACTACAATTGGCAATAGTGTATGTTGTATTGATCTGCGAATAGATCGACGCACTCCAAAACGAAACTGAAAGTAGACTGGGACGAAAATGTAAAATACATTGTAGTAGGCCTAGTAATTATATATATATATTTATATATAATTTCTTATGTGGTATTGCAAAATATCCAAATAAATCGAATTGAATCTAAATAAACCGAGGTGAAGTAAGAAATTGATTTAGACTAAGTTTGTTGATTAGTTGCATGCAATCGTTACATGTATATACTTTGTTTTTAAACGAAACTATATTTATGGCGAGACAGTACAGAGCAGTGCCCTACATCAGTACATCATTATAAAGTCGAGAATTTGGATTTATTTGAAACTTTGCTTGTTTTGGTGATTGTCAATATCTCAATTTGTCCCCAGATATTATTGACGTGCTTCCACAGAGATGTTTTGATTGGCCAGCTGAGGCTGTGGGGTGGGGTGGTTTACTCAGACGATATGTTGCCCAATTGTAGATCTGTTATTCAAACAAATGGTCTTGTGTCGAATTTATACAAAACATTTCAATGTGAAATATAAAAATTAAAGTTAATTAAATGAAAATACTTGCTAGTTTTTAATTGTCCGGTGTTTACGATTAAATAATTGGAGAAGGGGATATGTAGCCTAGAGCTGTAATCGAGCCTTAAAAGTTAGGCCTCAGTGTTGCTCAGTTATGCATTTAAGATTATGCTAAGCCTACATGTTTTCGTGGAGGAAAATGATTGACTGCAGATGTCTTCAGCGCGTTCCTGCGCTCACTGATGGTGTGTCATTATTCACTCATTATTCTCATTATAAACATGGTCAAAATTTTTCCACACCTCAGACTTTGCTTTAGTAGCTGGTGCTACCAAAACGTAATCGCCAGAGGCAAGCCTCCGTTTCACCTACTCAGCATAAATTTTTGCATCTTTCTCGCGATAATCAAAACACATCACATGACCGCTCAATTACCTAGCAAACCTCAATAAGTTGGCAAAACTTAAAAATAGCATATGCATAGGAATAGCTGTTTAAAGGGCCGTTCACATATCGCGTCTTTTGCGCGTTCATTCTCGTTATTTCCAATGTAGGCGTGGGGTATGCGACGCATAATGGAAGCGATGCGGTCGCGACGCGCATACAGTGCGACGCGCTCGTTTTTTCCAGGCGCGTCCGGACCGCATCGAGTTAAAAACATCTCAACTTTTCAGAGAGCCGCAAGCGCACCGCAGGTCATGTGACAAGAACTAACCAATCAGCTCCATCCTTTCCCATAACAACTTTGAAAGCTCAGCCAAGATGAAGGAACAGCTGATCATACTTGTATATGGATTTCCATTTTGAAATAAATTTAGTAGCAGAGCTACTGAAAGCAATTTTTAGAGATGCAAATCCATTCATCCTTTGCTGAAATTTCCGCGTCTTCATGAAGAGATCACGTCATGGTTGCTTAGCAAAGGCAGACGCCTCAGGGGCGCAACTGCCTGAGCGCTTTGGAAAGAAGGAGAAAGCGGCGCGCCTAGCGTTTTACACACGTTTTTAGGTGATATGTGAACGGCCCCTAAGGCATCATCTGATGCCACAATAAACCCTTTTATTTTTATTATTTTATTTATTTTTTTAATTTTCATCTGGCTTTATTTTGTTAGGTCCATTTTTTCCGCTGTTGGTGGATGTTTAAAAAAACACTGAATATCCATTTAAGCTACACAATAGGCAAGCAGTGTACAATACACTACTGTTCAGTGGCACCTTGCAGCTGTAAAACATTTTCCCTGAGAATATTTCAGTGGTTATCTTCAAGCTCAAGTTAAAGTTGGAATAGTTTATTGTCATGTGCAGTGGGGAAAACAAGTTTCCGTAGTTTTCGCTCTCAACTACACAGCTCTAGAAGATGTTGAGGATCTTAGGTGACATGCCAAACCTCCTCAGCCTCTTTAGGAGGTGTTGTGCTCTCTTAAACAGCTGGGTGGTGTTGAGAGTCCAGGTGAGGTCCTCACTGATGAGGACCCCCAGGTATTTAAAGCTGCTCAAACTCTCCACTTCAATCTCTCAGATAAACAGTGGCTGAGTGTGACTGTGTCCAATATTTGTGTTGGCTGTTCAGAACTCTGAATAGGCCCTGACAATTAGATACATTCAGCTGTTTATATGCAAAAAATAAAATAAAATATGCCAAGGAGTGTTTTACAAACAAACGAATAAAAAACATGTAGGCCTATTAATAAATGTTATTATTTTGTGTTTAGCAGATAACTGATGAGTTGTCATTGTCTTCTATGAGGTGGAAACATGAATGAGTTACAGGTGAGTACAATTTTATATTTACAAGCTTTACATTTTTAGAGTAAAATGGTTTAATTGTCATTGAATTGAATAAAAATAAAAATAATTATTTACGCAACATAAATTGTCATGTGCCTCAACAAGTAAAGGCATAACATAATGATATCTTTGCAAATCTTTAGCTAATGGTTAATTAAAACAGATACTGGAATTTGAAATGCATAGCTTTGACCCATTGTGGTAGTTAACACATTAAGTTAGACTACTAGTTAATACTATGTTATTAAGGAATTAATACATGATGACACATTTAATTAGTAACAATCCATATATTGCTTTATTAATCAGACATACTTTTTATCAGTTGCTGATTTAGTAATCATTAATGAATGGTACAGAAACAGAACAGTCGTTCGTTCTTTTGTCACGTGAGAGCAACAATGGTTACAGAAATTAGTTAATAATTCCCAACCTTCCTTACAAACAAGCACATAGGGAGACTAACGAGGGGAGGTGAGCTAACAGACTGAACAGCGAGCAATTAATTAATCATTTCTGTTTCTTTTAATTTGGTCTTGGTTGCATTATACTTTATATAGTGTGATCAGTGTAAATAGATGTATTGGGGTTTTTGCATATTAACACGTAACATTTTAATTGTATTCTGCTGAAATGAATGAAATTACTTGAAAAAGTATTTGTTCATTTTTCTGAACGAGATTCAAAAATCTGAGTCAGTAAAATGATTTGAACTTCCCATCTCTAGTAAACTGCATCAAATTTCTGTGTTTTGTTGGCAATCAGTGCATAAGTACTCATGAGTCTTTAGCTTCACCCACGGCACACCTCCAGGAGCTCGGCTGTTTTCGGTGAGAATCGTAAATATGTGTCTTTCTTTTATAAATCTGATAAAACTAAAGACTCTTCAGAAATATGAAGAATGCAATACTACTATATACATACTCAATATTAAAGGAGCTATGTGGAGGTTTTTACTTAATAAAAAATCTTTAAGATTTTAATTTGTACATGTATGCAGGGCCGTGCACAGATCTTTTGAGGGGCATGTGCTGAAACTGAAAAAGGGCACCCTCCTCCCTTTTTTTATATCAAGATTATTTAGTTAGCCTGCATAAAAGGAAGAAATGGTCACATCTTCATGAGAAATACGTTAACACAAAATAATAGTCTCCAAAGCTTTAGATTTATTCATAATTAATAACAACCATAATAATAATATTAGATAATATAGATAAACAGGGTTTTAAGGGCTTCTTTAAACCTAATTACAACAGCTCTTGTGTACTCCCTCTTTTTTAAATTGCATTTATAGAGAAAACAAATATTTGACTCATACATAAACATGTTAACCAAATAATACAAATTAGCTTATAAAACCAAACAGAAACCAAAATCTTTTTTTATTGAACTTTATGCACTTTTTTTATGAACTTAGCAAAGTGAATATATAAAAAATGATATATATTCTCTTTTTTTAGCTATTCTGTTTGGTTTTTATTTTTGACAAACTTTTTTGAAATATAATTTAAGTAATTATGTCCAACTCAATTCCAGATTATAAGAAACTATAGCCATACCGTTACTATAACATATCCAACATGTATCCGCCTACCTGGCAAAAATTTGATACTGTGGTGGACCAGGGATGTTGGTCTCTTGAAGGTCTCTTATTCACTACACTTTCCCTAAAATAAAAATAGTGTGAAAAGTACAGTTGCAGTAAAAAGCATTTCTGAAGGATCACGTGACACTGAACAGTACTGAACTGGAGTAATGATGCTGAAAATTCAGCTTTGATCACAAAACTAAGTTACATTTTAAAATATATTCAAATAGAAAACAGTTATTTAAAATTGTAAAAATATTACACAATATTAGTGTAATGGATCACTCAGGAGACAGAGGAGTAACAGATGAAGATGGTATTTATTAAAGACACAAGAGGAGCAGGTAGTGAGGAGTGGATGGGTGTTGGGATCCGTGCCGGGAAGGTGACCACACACACGCACAGTTGGGGTTTTGAGGACTTCGGAGGCAATCCTTAGAGAGAAGATAGAAGAGGAGTCTTCAGAGGTTATCCTTGGAGAGAAGATAAAGATGAGTTAGTCCTAATAGTTAGCACACAGGAATGATCTTGTCGCGAACGTGACCAGACAATGACTGGGTGCGTGTGTGTGGCTTTTATGGTGCTGCGGTGGATGACTGGTGATGAGGATCAGGTGGTGATGGTTCAGTACTCAGGTGAGGGTGTGTGCTGTGATTGTGTGGAGGTGGAACCTGGCGTTACCTACCTTCCTGTGGTAAAATACATTTGGCCAAAATCGCATTTTATTAAAGATGAAATGCTACTGTATGCACAGGCTATTTAAGTGTTGGCTATGTATTGGCTATGATTAGATGGCAAATGCTAGCCCTCTCTCTCAGGCGACGTCCCACATGTCTCAATCAGTGAGTCAGTCAGACATCAAATAAATAAAATATGAGCCTTTATAGACATAGTGTTTAGTAGTACTTATTAAAAACAACAAGATATTTATTTACCCTTCGCTAAAAATATTTGTTAATAAATATTTGTAAAACAGACAGACAGACGTAAAGGGTGACCAATAGCATTGATATAAAAAAAAAAACACAACCAAAAAAGGGCACTTCGGAGTGTAAGGGCAAAAAGGGCATGTGCTCTGCACAGGTTGAGCCCTACCTGTGCACGTGCCTGCATGTATGAGCCAACCATGATGTAAAAAAAAGGACACCTCGACTGTCGACTATTATCTTTTACAAATAATACAGTGTCATCAGCCAATTGAGAAATTTTGACTTCTGTCAAATATTTCTAATCCTAGAATGCTTTGATTGTTATTTTTTTTTTTAAATAGAGATAACTTACACAATTAATAAAAACAGAAAGGGGGAAATTGGGCAACCTTGTCATACAACACAATGGATACCAAATCTTTTAGAGGTTCCTATATTAAGAGTAATAAAACTGTATCTTTATAAAACATTTCTATAATATCAATGAAATTGATCCCAAACCCAAAAAGTTTCAGAGATTGAAGTAAGAAGCCATGTTCAATAGTATCGAAGGCTTTACAAAAATCTAAAACAAGATACGAGCCCCTGACTCTGTCTGGTCAGAATAGTCTAAAAGGTCAAAAATAAGACGGATGTTGCTACTAATATGTCTATTTTGAATAAATCCTTTTTGAGATTCATGAACAATTTGATTGAGCATATATACCAATGAAATCAGTTTTTAGACTGTATTAAACAGAGCAATAGGTCTCCAATTATCAGTTTCTAAAGGATGTTTGTCTGGT
This sequence comes from Carassius auratus, assembly GCF_003368295.1. NCBI lineage: Eukaryota > Metazoa > Chordata > Actinopteri > Cypriniformes > Cyprinidae > Carassius > Carassius auratus. The sequence continues at coordinate 112,230 of NW_020525901.1, forward strand.
TTAGGGATCAGAGAGATTAAGCCTTGTTTCATAGCTGTGGCCAATTACTTTTTTTTTGTTTTTTTTACATTTATTCATTGCACATAAAAAAAGTGGTTCTTCTAATATATTCCAAAAATATTGGTCAAATTCGAACGAAAGTCCATCAGGACATGGACTCTTACCTTTTTTTATATGTCGGAGAGCTATCTGCAATTCTTCTCTCTTGAGGTCAGAATCACAAAGATTTTTAAAGTTATTATGTATCAATGGAGAAAATTTTGAAAATTGTCAGTAAAACATTAGCAGCTAACGTAATTAAAATCAGATTGATATAATTTTTCATAAAAATAAATTCTGAAATTAATTTAGGATTCTCACATAAGGTGTTATTAATACATTATGCTGACAATGATTTTTCTTAAAATGCATTTTTTCAAGGGCAAAAAAATAAATAAAGTCTGTGTTCCTCTCGCCATTTTCAATCTATTTAGCTCTTGAGCACATGAAAACTCCTTTAACCTTGTTAGTATTCAAGTTATTATGTTTTGCTTGTAAAGAATGAAGCTCACTTTCCTGTATTGGGGAGAGAGTCTGAACTCTCCAAAGATGATCAACTTTGTCTAACAATTCTGTTTCTATGTGCTCTCTATCCTTTTTTATTTCCTTACTTCGTTTAATGGCCAAATTGTCCCCTTGGAATTATAAGGTTCTATCTGATCCGAGGTGTTTTGAGATATTGAGCTTTAAAGGTTTTGCATTTCATTCGACTGTGTAGACAGAACCTTTTTGTCTTTTAAATAAAAAAAATAAACAAAATTACTAAATCTATCATATAACTAAATTGACAAAAATGTTAGATAGAACCTTATAATTCTGAGGGGACAGAATGTCTGGATTTAAATGTTAATAGCCCCCTTTTGAAACAAAGTGTAACATCTCTAAATTAAATATATCAGTGGCTTACATTCCGATAAGTTTTATGAAAATACAGGTGCATTTTGTGGAAAAGTTCATTTATTTCAGTAATTCAACTCAAATTGTGAAATAAATTCAGTGCACACAGACTGAGTTTAAGTCAGTCTGTGTGTTTAACAGTGTTTAAGTTTAAGTCTTTGGTTCTTTTAATTGTGATGATTTTGGCTCACATTAAAAAAAAAACCCACCAATTCATGATCTTAACAAATTAGAATACTTCATAAGGCCAATAAAAAAAATAAAAATAAAAAAAAAGATATACCTTTTTAGTGAATTGTTGGCCTACTGGAAAGTTTATTTACTGTACATGTACTCAATACTTGGTAGGGGCTCTTTTTGCTTTATACTCCATCTGTTTGATGGCTCCTTTATACAAAATGGAAATACTTGTATATGATTGAATATAATCATCAAATATAACTAGAAAAAAAACTTGATTTCTTTAAACAGCATATACAACTGGCTAGGCAACTTTAGTCAACTTGAATATTGACCTTTATCTCACAGGAGCAGGATCTTTTTCCCGAGTACAGTGCACAGACTTACAATTTGAAATATGAAAGATAATTTACTAAGAGATGGTTTTACTTTTTCTTAAAGATGCAACACTATAGCAGACTTTCTGACTCCAGAAGTGACAGGAATGAAACCAATCTCTCTGACTCCAGTGATGACAGCGATTCAAGCATTGGAATACCTCCTCATTTCAGTCGTGAGTAAAATTCATAATGAAGTAACTGAGTAACATCAGTGTTTTGTATAAGCAGCATCAAGCAGCAAAATCAGAAACCACAATCCGATGTCTCAGATAATGTAGTTATAACTCAAATTCACAATTAAGGTTATGTATATTAGCCCATGTGTTATACATCGTTTTTCTGATAGATTATTATGAGTATATTATAGTATAGTAATTTTGAGACCATATTAAATATTCATGGGGCTGGTTCAAATTCTGTCTCTTCTAACATGTAATAATCTTGATTGTAGAATTGTTAGAAGATCATGGATACACCATACAGAAAGAAATTGGACAAAGGGCTTCGAGAAAAGTGTTTCTGGTGTATGACGAAGAAGGAAATCCTTATGTAATCAAAAAGATTAATTCCAAAAATGTAAGTACAATAAAGCATATACTAAATCAAGTATTTAGTACCATATTAATGTCATATTTTGTCGCCGTTTAAATTCTATTAAAGATGCATTTTTTCAATTGCTAATAGTGTCAATTTTACGTAGAAGTGATTCAGGAAAAAATATATATATATAAATGACAATTTTTTTCCCCACAGAAGAGGGAAATCGAGATCTTGAAAAGTTTGGAGCATGGATATATTGTTACTTATGGGGATGTATTTGAAGGTATGTTAAAATTGTATGTTTATTAAATATAAATATTATTAATAAAGACATACCGTGCAGAGAAAGATAATAACATGAACAAAACAAAAACATCTGTAAATTTTGGAAATAAAGTCATAATACTAATACATGATTCTAAGTTATATTACTGACTGGATATTTCTTTATTTAGATGAAGAAGCAGGACTCTTTTATGTTGTGATGGAGTATTGTGCTGGAGGAGATCTTCACCAGAGGATGCAAGCACAGAAAGAAAGAGGTTTTTTTGAAGAACAGCAGGTGAGTGTCTTATATGGACATACATACTCTAGGCAAATGTACATTCATTAATTTTAATGAAGATAAACATTTATGTACAAGTTTGTAATATTAATGTATAAGTTATGCATTGTTCCTTCTTTAAATAGCTAGTAGTTACTGTCTAAAGTTAGTAAATATGCTCTTAGAAAAATCCAAAATGCTTTGAGTTTGTGTTGATTACAATCCCGATGTGTTTTTTTGTTTCCAAAATTGATAAGAAAAAAATTTATCTTTGAGCTTTAATATTTAATGAAATATACAAACTAGAAAAGTATCAAGAAACAACAAATAGACAGAAACTCTAGTCCTTCAGTTTTTAGACTAAGGAGAAGGTTTTTTAGTTCTGAAAATTACAGGATGTTTTTATAGGTGTTGGTCACGAGGGACACTTTTAGAAAAAGGTGATTCTGTCCTCCACGCTTTGTTTGACCCACCGCCGATATCTCAGCCCGTTTTCTCTTCACAGTTCACGCTTGTGTGATGTAATACAAAAAATTAAACTGAAGATGCTACCCTCCCCTCGTTACCTGCATTATTGTTTTTTTTTAACCTGACAGTGAAGATATTGATTCTCCTGAGGTGAAAATCCTTCTGTATTTCAGTCAATCTTAACACTCTTGAGCAGCTGTGAGGGGATTCTGTAAAGACGAGCTGAACAACACTCCCCATTAAAAACCAGGGCATTTAATTCAGGAGTTAAACAGGACAGATGTGAAAATTTGTCATGAACTTGTACAGTCAGTGCCAAGAAGGGTCAGAGCTGTGCACTTAGAGTTATGGAGGACATAGAACTGGAATATTACACTTGGTTGAATTAAATCTAGGTTGTACTCAATTCTTCTTATTTTACAGATTTCTCAGTTCATGCCTCCTTGAAAACATTTACATGTAAACAAAGTAACATGTAGCCCACGTTACATTAATGTTCCACAATAGTACTAAAATGGAAAGTACTGAGGAAGTCCAGACCACACTACAGAATATTGGTACATTTTTTTAATGGGCAGCCTGTACCCTAGTACTGATGAAAGACTCAAAAAACTTGTAAGGGTAAAGATGCAGCCTTTTAGGGTATAAAGTGATAGTTGAAAAGTAATAAAATGCAAATACATAGGTCTGAAATGTTTAACTACTTAGTAAATACTGTACTAATGAACTCGCTGCTTTCTCCATGTTTAATATCTGTGTAGATTCTTGACTGGTTTGTTCAGATTTGTCTGGCTCTGCAGTATATTCATAAGAGAAATATTATTCACAGAGATATAAAGCCACAGGTAAACACTGACAAAAAGCTCAATAAATATTTTGTCACCAAACCAAATAAATTAGTTTTCAGCAAATAATAATTTGTGCTGTCATTGTAGAATGTTTTTCTGACTGAGTATGGTTACATCAATCTTGGAGATGTTGGATGCTCAAAAAGATTGGAAAGGTAAGTACATAGATCTATATTTCAGTCATACTTCACTTTGTCTGCGATAACTAAACAAATTCAAACTATAGTATTTCATAATATATTTATGTTATGATCTGATTACTATCATAAAATAAGATACAAGAAATTAGATAAAATACCGTATGTTTAAAATAGTATGCATGCAATCTGAGCAAAGGGCATATTACTATAGCTTCCGGCTTTGCTACCGTTCGGATGTTCTAGCTTACTGCTCTGCGCTTTGCTTCTTATTTCTGTACTTTTCTCTGATTTTTCTAAGATTTTTACTTCAGCATATCAGCACAGTGCTCAAACAACATATTTTTGGCACAAACACTAAAACTAAAGAATGCCTCCTGTTGGATCTACTTGTTGCATGAACTGATGCAAACGTCTACAAAGGATTGTGATTCTTGAAACAAAGTTACTTTCTGGACTTCCAAAACAGACGGAACACTCAGAAGACTGTAGTCATGGACCCCCTCAGCATACAGCTGGTGAGTCCCATGAATCTTCTGAATCTCAACAGTTTATACCAAGTGTAGAGGAACAAGCCGAAACTGATCGCCACACTAATCGATGGCACAAACAGGGAGCGAGACCCAAAGGAACACGAGATATGAGATTGTCACGAGTTTCTCGTATTGCTGCTGTAGCTTCCTCTACCCCAGATTCGACTATGACGAGGCTTGTAAATACTGGTATTCTACCACCCCATATACATCTGAAGAACAGATTTAAAGCATCAATAAATGTGGGTGAGGAATCCCCAAATGTGATTAAACATGGATCGGATCAGCCAGCAGCTAACACCGCTACTAACAGGCGCTCAAGGACGAGCAGACAGCGGCTTTCAGCTCTGATAGTGGGTGACTCTGTTATCAGAAACATCCGTAGCAGGACTACAACAACATGCTGCCTTCCTCAAGCAACGGTCTCTGATGTGAACAAGGAACTTCAGAACATTCTGATGAAGCACAAGACTGCAAATCAAATCATCATCCATGTGGGAAAGAATGATATTCGGAAAGAGCAGTCAGAACTCCTTAAGAAGGACATCAGTGAACATTTTGAAACACTTCGAAGACTCAAAGTTCAGTCGTTCATCAGTGGACCACTCCCAGCAAGGGGAACAAATATGTTTTCACGGATGCTTGGGCTGAACACATGGCTACAAAGATCTTGCAGTATAAAAGGAGTGAATTTCATCGACAACTTCAATCTTTTCTGGGGCCATAGACAACTGTTTAAACCGGATGGTCTCCACCCAAACAAACTTGGTGCTAGAGTGCTTAAGAACAATATCTACTTCTCCCTCCGTCATCCTTCAGCAGAGTGTGTCAATCCATTCAGCACACACACACCGGGTCCGAGTCATCATGTGGTTGACATATCCCACAAGGACACTGATAACACCATGCAGACAAAACAATCACTGCTGATAGACACTATCCCTGCTGAGCACTACCCACAGAGCTCCTCACAGACAGACTGTGATATATCAAAACAGCTACAAGATTCAGCACCCAAGGACGGCTTTCTGGAAAACAGCCAGGGAAGCCAGGACAACATATCACAGCCACCGGAAACACCAGAGACACAGCCCATCTCACTAGACACATTATCCCTCTCTCCAGCATCTCCACTTCTGTGCTTCTCACAGAAAATGGAGGAATTGGTGTATGCTGGGACTAAACTCTCCCACTCATTCACTGCTAGCCCCCAGATATCAACAAAAAAACGGCGGGCCCCCCAACCACCAAAGCCTGTGGGCCCTGTTCCTATGAAAGCTCTCCGACCGCTGCCACAACGCCAGGGCCCAAACCCTCTTTCTGCTGAAGGTGAACCAGAAACAACTGATAGCAGCTCTCAGTGATATGTGTCGGGTCCCCGCTATAATAGCAGCAACATTCACAATTGCTTACAAACCAAGCGGGAACCCAGTGTGCCTGTAGCTTTCTTTATTTCAGTTTTATCACGTGATAGAAAGTCTAAGGCCTTTTCAAGCCGAAGGGCAAACTCATCTAATCTGCGGTCTATTATGCATCAAACTAAGATTGATGTAAAGACACAAAGCACTGCCATCAAGCTAGCATCTTTAAACATTCGCTCACTAAAAAATAAATCATTTCTAATCAATAACTTTATAAACGCAAACAATCTGGATTTTATGTTTCTAAATGAAACATGGCTAGAAGACAGCGGCAGTGCAACAATCCTAAATGAAGCAGCCCCTCCTAACTTCACTTACATGAGTGTCTGCAGGACTGTTAGGAGAAGTGGGGGTGTAGCTGCTCTGTTTAAAGATGTCTATCAATGCAAGCAAGTGTCATTTGGTCAGTACTTGTCTTTTGAATATCTAGGGATTGTGCTGAAAGGTGCCCCACGCATTCTGTTTATTATTATTTACAGGCCTCCAAAATACTCGCCAGCCTTTGTTGAAGAGGTCACAGAAATGTTATCAATAATTTCCTCAGAGTTTGACTGTTTTGCAATTGCAGGGGATTTTAATATTCACATAGATAATGCAGAAAACAAAACTACAAAAGAAATGATAACGGTTCTAAACACTTTTGACCTGATTCAGCATGTGCATGGACCCACACACAAAGGTGGACACACTCTAGACTTAATCATCAGTAGGGGTCTAAACATTTCATCCATTGTTATTAAGGACATAGCACTATCTGATCACTTCTGTATTTTCTTTGATATATTGATCTCTGCTACAACTGAATCTAGATCGGTCTCTGTCAGAAGGAGATGCATAAACGAGAACACAAGTGTACTATTTATGGAGGTTATATCTTTAACACCAAGCATTTCTGCAGACTCTGTTGATATTCTCCTCGATTCCTTCAACTCAAAAGTTAAGAATGTTATTGATGATATTGCACCAATAATAGTCAGTAAGAAAACAGACAGATATCAGTTTGGAGAAGATCAACAGCAGTTCAGACTATGAAAAGACAATGCAGAAAAGCTGAGCGGAGGTGGAGGAAGACGAAACTTGAAATTCACTATAGCATCTATAAAGACAGCCTTCATGCTTTTAATGTGAAACTAGCCACAATTGACAGAATTTCTTCTCAAACCTTATAAACAGTAACTTAAATAACACTCGTACTCTTTTTGCCACTGTTGAGAGACTGACAAACCCCCCAAGTCAGATTCCTAGTGAAATGCTATCAGACAGCAAATGCAATGAGTTTGCTTCCTTCTTTTCTGAGAAGATAATCAATATCAGGAAGGCGATTAGCACATTCTCAAGAAATGCAGAGGTCAGACAGATTAGGCCACAATACCAAAAAGATACTTTGTCTATCTTTGAAACAATTGATAGCAAGATTCTGGAAGACATAGTGCAGCAACTAAAATCGTCAACCTGCTATCTTGACACACTTCCCACATCTTTTTTCAAAAGTGTGCTTAACTGCCTAGAAGCAGATCTTTTAGAAGTGGTGAACGCCTCACTTCTTTCTGGGACATTTCCAAACTCCTTAAAAACTGCAGTTGTTAAACCCCTCCTGAAAAAGAGCAATCTTGATAACACAATTTTGAGAAATTATAGACCAAAATCTAATCTTTCTTCTATAGGCAAAATTATAGAAAGGTAGTTTTTAATCAGCTGAACAAATACTTAAACTCAAATGGATACCTGGACAATTTTCAATCTGGTTTCCGACCGCATCACAGCACAGAGACAGCACTCATTAAGATAATAAATGATATTCGCTTAAATTGTGACTCTGGCAAAATATCGGTGCTGGTATTGCTAGATCTCAGTGCTGCGTTTGACACTGTCGATCATAACATACTACTAGAGAGACTGGAAAACTGGGTCGGGCTTTCTGGGATGGTACTAAAATGGTTCAGGTCATACTTAGAAGGGAGAGGCTATTATGTGAGTCTAGGAGAGCATAAATCTAAGTGGACGTCCATGACATGCAGAGTCCAACAAGGCTCAATTCTTGCACCGCTCTTGTTTAGCCTGTATATGCTTCCACTAAGTCAAATAATGAGAAAGAAACAAATTGCCTACCACAGCTATGCTGATGATACCCAGATTTACCTAGCCTTATCTTCAAATGACTACAGCCCCATTCACTCCCTCTGCCAATGCATTGATGAAATTAATAGTTGGATGTGCCAGAACTATCTTCAGTTAAATAAGGAAAAAACTGAAGTCATTGCATTTGGAAACAAAGATGAAGTGCTCAAGGTGAATGCATACCTTGACTCTAGGGGTCAAACAACTAAAAATCAAGTCAGGAATCTTGGTGTGATTCTCGAGACAGAGCTTAGTTTCAGTAGCCATGACAAAGCAGTAACTAAATCAGCATATTATCATTTAAAAAACATTGCAAGAATTAGATGTTTTGTTTCCATTCAAGACTTGGAGAAACTTGTTCATGCCTTTATAGCCAGCAGGGTGGACTATTGTAATGGGCTATTCACCAGCCTTCCCAAAAAGACCATTAGACAGCTGCAGCTCATCGAGAACGCTGCTGCCAGGATTCTGACTAGAACCAGAAAATCTGAGCATATCACACCAGTCCTCAGGTCCTTACACTGGCTTCCAGTTACATTTAGGATTGATTTTAAAGTACTTTTACTCGTATATAAGTCACTTAATGACCTAGGACCGAAATATATTGCAGATATGCTCACTGAATATAAACCTAACAGAGCACTCAGATCACTAGGATCAAGTCAGTTAGAAATACCAAGGGTTCACACAAAACAAGGGGAGTCCTCCTTTAGTTACTATGCTGCCCGCAGTTGGAATCAGCTTCCAGAAGAGATCAGATGTGCTAAAACACTAGTCACATTTAAATCTAGACTCAAAACCCATCTGTTTAGTTGTGCATTTATTGAATGAGCACTGCGCAATGTCCGAACTGATTGCACTAAATTTTCACAGTTTTTTAATTTATTTTATATGTTTTATGTAAAATCATTTTCTAACTGTTTTTAAATGTTTTAATCATTTTAAAAGTTTTAAAATTGCTTGTTTTATTTTTGTTATTATTTTTCTTCATGATTATTTAACTTTCTTTTATGTAAAGCACTTTGAATTACCATTGTGTACCAAATGTGCTATATAAATAAACTTGCCTTGCCTTGCCTTGCCTATAGATTGGAACTATAGTATAGGGAATAGGGATGTCCCGATCAGGTTTTTTTGTCATCGAGTCCGAGTCATTTGATTTTGAGTATCTACCGATACCGAGTCCCGATCCGATACTTCTATAATACATAAAAAAAAAAAAGAATAAAGAAGAGCAAAAAAAAAAAAAAAAAAAACAGATCCAGGATGTTCAATAAATTACATTTTGAAATATATTCAAATAGAAAACAGCTATTTTAAATAGGCTAGTATAAATATTTAAAAATGTTAATGTTTTGCTGTACATTGGATCAAATAAATGCAGGCTTAATGAACAGAAGATACTTCTTTAAACAACATTAACAAGCTTAATGTTCAAAAACTTCTGACTGGTAATATAGCCAACTTAAATTTTTCTCTAATTTCTAGCTTTTAATTGGCTTACAAATTTATAACTGCTGGATGAAAAAATAATAATAATGATTTGTTTGTATACTACAAACACTGTTTATCAAATGATAAGGCAGAATAGTTTATATACTGTAATAAATGCTATGTCAATCAGCACTCCATTGTTCATATACTTTATATATCACCTGCTGGAGATGACTTGAAAAACCATATATTGTCGTAATTGTATATTAATGTCTTTGATTTTCCAAAGGTTTCTGTTTTTCTGTGCAAATAACTGTTTTCATTTAGCGATAGCTGGATGCTTTTGACCATATTAGGAATTTCCTGATATGACTTTCTGCGCGAAAGCGCCCTCTGGCGTCGAGGGTGAATGAAACACACACTGCAGGAGTGTTTAGCGCTCCCTGATGCTCATCTCGCCTTATTCTGGGTCCGAATAAAACACCAGATCATGCGCAGACTATCCTGTCTCTTTGAGTTTAAATCTATATTTATTCACAACTTTAATATATATATCCGAGTCCTGATCTGGAGGTAACGTCTGATTCTGATCGAGTCTGAATCCACGTGATCGGGCCCGATTTCCAATCAGGTGATCGTATCTGGACATCTCTAATAGGGAAGTGTTTATATTGAAACACTTGTTGACAATTCTTGGATTTGGCGAAAGCTAAGGATTTAAGGGGCAGAGAATACGACAATTACCCAAAATAAAGAGTGTGACCGAACAGAATTCAAGTCTAGTTCAAGAAGACCACTTGCCCACTGCCCAGATTACATGTATACTATTTTAAACATAGAGTATAGTATATATGCTTACAGTACCATATCAGGTATCACTCAGCTGATCAGTTTCTCTAAACAACAACCCTATTTAAGACCATTCAATGCATGATCTTCAGTCTTTTGCACAGACATTAGCACCCACCTCCACTTCTTTACCTCCTAGCATCTCCATGATACAGCATTGGATTCTTCTTAGACCTATTGTGGCTTCATTTCTTCTTCGGTCACTCAAGCTCTATTTAATACTGATCAATAAAGATATTTATCAGATATCACAAACACTTCAACGTCACAATTACTAGTTTAGAGCACTGACACCCTGTGATGAAACAGTCATGTATGTTTACCAACCACTGCTTTCTCACATCGCCTTATGTTGGATTAAAAACTTAAAGTTCTGTCGAGTTTAGATATTTAATTATTTAATTATTAATTTAGAATATAATTTCTCCCTGAAAATATCCAGATATTGAAATCACATTCAGTGAGAGTACATCGTTCTGGGCCCTGTGAACTCAGTCCTACTTTTCATGATAAAAGCTGACTCTTCTTTTATACCTTTTTTACTAAACCAGGATAATTTCACATAAATGCTGCTTTTCACCACATCAGTGTTTCTGTCATTGGATTTGAAAGTAATGTTTCTGTTCAAATTTGTGTTCTTTTTTCAGAGATTATGAGTATTCAGAATCATTAGTGGGTGCAGAGCTGTATGTCAGTCCAGAAGTTTTGAAAAAGAAATATAAGTCCAAAAGGTTTGCTTTTTGTATGTTGAATGTGAAATTCTGATATACTTGTCGAAGTTGTTACAAAGTGTTTGCCAAAGTTACAATTTCCTGGATGAAAGACTTTAGATAGTTTAATTATTTTAGTTGTGTAAAATAATACAATTTACTTTATCACTTAAGTACAGCTATTTTATTTTTTATTTTCCATTGTTATCCATATCCTTATAGTGATATCTGGTCATTGGGATGGTTGCTCCATGATCTCTGCATGCTGGATGTGTGGGTGAGTATTTCTGTTTTTCCTTCAAAAAAAAAAAAAAAGCACTGTATTTAATCAAGCCCATGTAAATTACTGATGGTCTAACATAGGCCAGCTGGTAAGAGCTGTATAGGTAAACCTCACTCCCTAAACCTCAAGAGGTGCATTAGTGACACACACTAGAGGCTGTAGTCTTTAGTGTCCTTGTTAGAGTGCCTGCCTCCCATACTTAAAAAAATTGTTTTTTAATATATATATATATATAAACAATCTACAAACACAGTCTTCATTTACTTTTAAGATCATGGTAACTGAAAGTAAAAACTTTTCTTGAATTACAAACCCAATTCAAAAAAAGTTGGGACACTGTAGAATTGTGAGTATGAGGTAGCAATAAGAGGCCGGAAAAGTTAAATGTACATATAAGGAACAGCTGGAGGACCAATTTGCCACTTATTTAGGTCAGTTGGCAACATGACTGGGTATAAAAAGAGCCTCTTAGAAAAATAGTGGAGCAATATCAGAAAAAATGCAAAGTTATCATCATCTATAGTGCATAATATCATCCAAAGATTGAGAGAATCTGGAACAATCTCTGTTCGTAAGGGTCAAGGCCGGAAAACCATACTGGATGCACGTGATCTTCGGGCCCTTAGACAGCACTGCATCACATACAGGAATGCTACTGTAATGGAAATCACAACATTGGCTCAGGAATACTTCCAGAAAACATTGACGGTGAACACAAATCACCGTGCCATTCACCATTGCTGGCTAAAACTCTATAGATCAAAAAAGAAGCCGTATCTAAACATGATCCAGAAGCGCAGGTGTTTTCTCTGGGCCAAGGCTCATTTAAAATGGACTGTGGCAAAGTGGAAAACTGTTCTGTGGTCAGACAAATCAAAATTTGAAGTTCTTTTCGGAAAGCTGGGACTCCATGTGATCCGGACTAAAGAGGACAAGGACAACCCAAGTTGTTATCAGCGCTCAGTTCAGAAGCCTGCATCTCTGATGGTATGGGGTCTCATGAGTGTGTGTGGCATGGGCAGCTTACACATCTGGAAAGGCACCATCAATGTTGAAAGGTATATCCAAGTTCTAGAACAAGATATGCCCCCATCCAGACGTCGTCTCTTTCAGGGAAGACCTTGCATTTTCCATCATGACAATGTCAGACGACATACTGCATCAATTACAACATCATGGCTGCCTAGAAGAAGGATCCGGGTACTGAAATGGCCAGCCTGCAGTCCAGATCCCATAGACCCATAGAAAACATTTGGTGCATCATAAAGAGGAAGATGTGACAAAGAAGACCTACGACAGTTGAGCAACTAAAAGCCTGTATTAGACAAGAATGGGACAACATTCCTATTCCTAAACTTGAGCAACTTGTCTCCTCAGTCCCCAGACGTTTGCAGACTGTTATAAAAAGAATAGGGGATGCCACACAGTGCTAAACAGGATCTTTTTATACCCAATCATGTTGCCAATTGACCAAATAAGTTGCAAATTGGTCCTCCAGCTGTTCCTTATATGTACATTTAACTTTTCCGGCCTCTTATTGCTACCTGTCCCAACTTTTTTGGAATGTGTAGCTCTCATGAAATCCAAAATGAGCCAATATTTGGCATGACATTTCAAAATGTCTCACTTTCAACATTTGATATGTTATCTATATTATACTGTGAATAAAAAAATAGGTTTATGAGATTTGTAAATTTTTCCATTCCTTTTTTACTCACAATTTCTACAGTGTCCTAATTTTTTGGAATTGGGTTTGTACAAATATGTTAGAAATAATTGTTTTAGTGCTGTTAAAATAAGCGTGCTAATGCAGGTGATTAATTTTTCCAGTTTAACAGCATTAAAAATGTTTAACACTATTAACGCTGGGGCGTTCATTGCGTTAAATCACATCATTATCTACATGGCACAGCTGATTGGTTTCTGTAGCATCAGCAGCCAATGAGCTTGCCGCTCAACATTCAAATACTTGACCAGAGTTGGCTGTACCAGTTTCAGCAAGCTTTCAGAAACTATCCAAAATCAAAGTCTAAAATAAATGAATGCTCTTTTACTCCATTTCAAGGGTATTCAACCAGTGGTCCTCAGTGGTACTGCAGTGGGACGCCAATTAATGTTTGATCACAAATAATGTTTGTTAAAAAAATCAAAACATGGGTAAAAAAGCAACATAGTAAAATATAAATATAAGCACCCCAAAGCAAAAGCAAAAACACACTAATGTAATATAATATAAACTAGTGTAAATTAGGGGGAAGTCGTGGCCTTTAGGGGGAAGTCGTGGCCTAATGGTTAGAGGGTTGGACTCCCAATCGAAGGGTTGTGGGTTCTAGTCTCGGGCCGGACGGAATTGTGGGTGGGGGTAGTGCACGAACAGCTCTCTCTCTACCTTCAATACCATGACTTAGGTGCCCTTGAGCAAGGCATCGAACCCCCAACTGCTCCCCGGGCGCCGCAGCATAAATGATGCCCACTGCTCCGGGTGTGTGCTCACAGTGTGTGTGTTCACTGCTCTGTGTGTGTGCATTTCGGATGGGTTAAATGCAGAGCACAAATTCTGAGTATGGGTCACCATACTTGGCTGAATGTCACTTTCACTTTCACTTTATAATATTATGCACTCTATTTACACTATTGCATTTTTGAGACTCTTCTCCTGAGAATGTGAAATGTTTCGAAGATATTTTGAGAGCTCTCTGACCCTGCATATACAGCAACGCATCTACCAAATTCAAGGCCCAGAAACGTAGAATGGACATTGTTAAAATACTTCATGTGACAACAGTGGTTCAATCGTTATTTAATGAAGCTATGAGAATATTTTTTGTGTGCAAAAATAATGACTTTATTTTACTTGTGTTCACAAGAGTACCCCGATGCATGTTTGTGGTAATAAACTTGTAGCTAAAGTTCAAATTGCCCATTGTAACTTTGTGTTTATGATGCATACAAGTAAGTTTAAACAGTGAGCAGTATACAGACAGTGATGCATGCTTAACAATAATGTGCATAGTTCTGATCTACTTAATACAACTTCTTAATTATAATATGATTAGTTTATTTTAATATCAAAGTTTGTATACTTAATATGTAGCTCTGTTTGACATATTTTTTATCAGGGGTCCCTACTCAATGTCTCTGTCAAATAAGGGGTGCTTGCCTTGAAAAAATGAGCTGGAGAGCAGAATCCATTTGCACTTTAGTTGTTTAGCTGCTTTCCCATTCATATGTCAAATTGAATAAATTAACATAATGTATGCTACTGTATTATTAAAAACGTGATTTAACAAAATTAACAGCTGGCTAGTAAATGTATAAAACCTGCATTAACCTAGATTTATAAAAGCTAAAAAAAAAAAGTTAACCCTTGTGGATTGTTCAAATTCACTACCCTTTCGAGTTGTTCGGGATGAAAACATCCACTCAATTAAACTGCTGTAAAAATGTATCAGATTCATTTTTATTTTTTTTTTTTATAAATCTGTTAATCAACCTCAGTCCTGATCAAAACTACCAAATGTTTTTAAAAAAATCCAAGATTTTAACTCTTTAATTGCCAAGTTCATAAATTATGTCACTGATTTGGGGGGGGGGGACACACAAAATGACTTATTTTCAATATAAAAGTAATTGTGGCTGGATTTTTTTTTTTTTTTTTTTTTTTACTTTTTATAACAGTCTTGGGCATTTCAAAGATTAGTAGCAACATTGGCTTTGATGCATTTTTAGTTTTTTGTGCAGCATTCTTGGGATTTTTTTTAAAAAAATTGGTAGTTTTGATCAGGACTGATGTTGATTAATAGATTTATGCAAAACAAAAATTGAAAAAAAAAATATTTATCGGATACATTTTTACAGCAGTTTAATTTAGTGGATGTTTTCATCCACGAACATCCCGAAAGGGTAGTGAATTTGCCCACAGTGTACCGTTGAGTTTTTGAAAAATTTCAATAAGATTTGATAATAAGATTTGTCACCAAAAATCATTCCATTAGCTCAAACACAGAGAAAGTTGTGGCCGAAATAAGACTCAACTTTACCCCCTAGTGGAAGAAAACGTCCCCAACAACCCACAAGGGTTAATTGTTAATTTGATATACCTAATGGTTAAACTCAGTGGTTTTCAGCGCTGGCCTTGAGGTCCACCCACCTGTCAGTATCTTTCTAGTGATCCTGAAGAGCTTGATTAGCTTGTTAGATTAGGCTTTTAGTGGAGCTTGAGGGCTAGAGTTGAGGCCCCCTGCCTTAAATCATTAACAAATTAAACCTTATTTAAAGTCTTAAATAAAGCTTGTTCAGTAGGATTTAATGGTTATCCACATTTTTTTATTTTATTTTATTGTTTATCCCACAGTCAGATGCCATAAAGCGTCGTTTTCAATATGCCAACAGTTTGACAGGAAACACCCCCAAAATCTCGGAGAGATACTCAGAAGAACTACGAAAATTAATTCAAGAAATGCTCAGCTGTGACCCTACACAGAGACCTTCGGCTGATGAGATCCTAGCAAAACCATTCCTGAACAATGCAGTAAAGAAAAACCAGGGGATTCCAGTGGGCCTTGAAGAAAGGCTCAAGGAATCCTTCAAGATCTTTGATGAGGCCTACAATAAGCACTATCCAAACTTTGAGGCCTTAGTTGAAGAATGGAGAGTAACAACAGATACAATAGAAGAGGTTCATCGTAAATGCACTATAGGCTCTCTGACTGGTTCAGTGATTGGAGCAGCTGGAGGAATCACTGCAGTGGTTGGTGCAATTTTGGCTCCTTTCACTTTTGGAGCATCTCTGATTGTTACTGGTATTGGGATTGGAGTTGGTGTAGCAGGTGGTATAACAGGTGCTGCTTCCAGCATTACCAATACAGTCAAACAAAATTCACTCCGTGAGAATATTCAGAGAATTCAGCAGAACTTTACAGATGTGACACCACTTTTCGACTCACTGAATGCACTGAGAAGGGTACTGAAAACAGTCCAAAAATTCAAGGATTTTGTCAGTGACTCCTCTGGCAACATGCAAGTGTCACACAATGTAGACAGAAGTAGACTAGTGTGTGGCACAGAACTCATGCATCTAGGTCTGCTGGCAAATGTTGGCAGAATTGCTGCTCAAAGCGCCAGAGTAGGACGCGCAGCAGCTACAGCGGTAGCCGCAGTCACAGGAGTGTTGAGTGGAATATTAGTCATTCTTGACACATTCTTCATAGTACAAGACTCCATAGACATTCACCAGATGAGACAGGGACAAGTAATTGATCCAAACAAGGTCAAGTCAAGTTTACTCAAGTCCATTGCTCAGATGAGGAAAACACATACAGATCTATGTAATGTCTTAAAGGAAATTAAAGAAACAAGAAAGGAACTAATAAAGTATATAGAAAAGGCCAGGGCTTACAGATATTTAAAGAGTTCAAACATATAAATATGATACAAATCAGATGCACACACTACATCCAACTAATTTGTCTGTGAGCTTTAGTGAAGAAAAAGGGTTTTGCTGAAAATTATTAATGGTCTATGTTGAACACGGTCAAACGACACCACTGTAAACCCAAATTTTGATTCAACTCAAAGAGATCGAGTTCTTATTACTTAAATGTTTCTAATTTATTGACATTACTTGTTAATTCTGAGTAAGCTGAACTTTTTCATGTCCTTTCTTATTGTACTTTTGTTTTTACGTCCAATCAGTAGTTTCTACTAAAAACAAATTGAGTTTGTATTACTTAAACATCTGTCATTTCTTTACATTACTTATGAATTCTGAGTAAACTGTACTTTTTAATGGCCTATCTTATTGTAATTATGTGTTTGAGTTCAAACAACTCAATATCAAGTTTTGCCTGTTACTAACAAGACTGGCTGCAGCCTGGCGCTTCCCGTCTCATGCCGAGGCGTGTTCAACGGTTCATAGGGTCAAAAACTAAATATGAAATCGCTAATTATTTTCCATGGAGTCATGGGTAAGTTTGTGATTTTTGGATTTTATTGTTGTGTCCCTGATGTTAACATAAAATTGCATTCTGATGCTAACTTTTATACATTATTTTAATCATTTAGACATGTTTTTTGCTGTCAGTAAATAAAATATAAATATTTTTTCCATTCATGTATTAATTGCTTGACTGAAAATTACGAAGTACGCTTTGTGCAGATATCGCAGAGTCGCTGTGAGGAGTTAGTGCATCTAATCCTCTTTTTATTATTATCGCCAAATTATTACATAAAAGATCATGGTAAGAGGTTGTATCTAACAATAAACAATCATAAATAAATAAATTCATGTGTTCATCATAGTATTGATACAAGTATAGATACTATACAAGAAAAACATTTTTCACATAAAATTATAAAAAAAAAAAAAATATTCAAGAGATAACGATTTTGGGTTTTCTAATATATATTTAAAAAAAGCTTTAAGGATAAGACTTGATCACATTAGTGGAGTTAAAAATATATATATAATAAAAAATCAACAGTATTGGCTATACTACAATCACAAAATAAAAAGGCAGCCGTTTCTTCAACAAGACCACAACATGGGCAATGTTCTTGATTATCAAGATACTTACAAATACATTAATTAAACCTGTCACTTATATCTTTTAGGTTTTTGTGCTTGTTTTAACTTTGTAGGTCACATGATCAACAGCGGATGATGATATAAAAATTGCATTCAATCCAGGAAAGTGGTTGCAGCAACATCTCAGATGAAGAGTTTTTTCTAAATTATGTTTGGGTCCCAAAACCAAGGCCTGAAAAAATATAGTCCTTGAGATTGTCATTTTTATAGCATCAAAACCACTATCAGAGAACCATGTTTGGGCATTAATATCTTAAAGTGTTATTCATAGCCTCACCAAACTTTGCAGGATGGAAGACAAACATGTTCTTAGTATAACTGAACCAAAGTTTGTACTGCATGTCTATTGAGATTCTACAAGGCCCTAGATTTGGGTAAATGGCTAAACCCCTGATACTGAGGGTATTATAAACTCATTTTCTGCATCCATATGATATCAATCATTACATTTTCTTTAAGCGCAATCTTGTATTAATCGTGTGTCAATATTTGAGGTCTCTATCACTAATGGTCATGAAGATATTAAGAATAAAGCAAAGTGTAGTTTTTGGTCATTTTACTGGTCATGTTCAGTTACACCAGTATTTTTGACCTCATACATTTTTCATCTATTCCCCTATCCCTAGGAACTGCTTGCACAAACAATGTTAGAGAGAATCCACACACGGCTCCAGCATATTGTCTGTCAGCAACCCCTTGACCTGGATTACCTGTTTTCAGGAGGCTGTTCTTTTTAGTGCTGCCTCTAACCAGGTTCTCATCCCAAAAGGCATTTTAGATGCACTCACAGAGCTGCACAAGTTGGTTAAGAAAGAGAAAACCAGGTCCCCACAGTAAAAATATATATATATATATATATATATATATATATATATATATATATATATATATTAGTGCTGTCAATCGATTAAAAAAAATTAACTAATTAATCGCACAATTTTTTAAAATTAATCGCGATTAATCGCAATTAAAAGACTGAAACTTTTTGCATTTTTCAATTCAAAATATGATTGTTTATTAGAATTTTTGTTTAACTTGTAACACAGATTTTCTCATGTAAACAACATCCCTGCAATAAACCATCAATATCCTCCAAATTAACTGTTGGCTTGAAAGCCATATTTATTACAGAAATAAAAACACAGGCATGTAAGTACCATTTGAATTTCAAAACAATCAATGTCAATAAAAAACAAAAATGATTTCCATGTTGAATTCTAAGTGGACTGTACGCACTGGTACTCAGTACCGCCACTTCCAAATATAGCTCTTGAGCGTACCGCCACCTCTCCGTGCGCCCAGAACGTGCTTGTAGCGTACCGGTACGCTCATTTGGACATCTGTTTTAATAGAGGTTTTAATATTTTACCTGCACTGCCGATTTTCAGAGCGCCCTTCACAATGCAAGCTTCCTAATTCATCCCACCCAGAGCAGAAACTACATTACCCATTCACCCTTAAGTTATACAAGTGAATAGCGCATGTGTCGCTTTTCCCACTGTTAAGTATCAACAACTCAACGTGGCCGGAGAAGGTGTGTGAAACTCGTTGTGAGTGTACACAACGCTCTGTTCGGTTAAAAATCAAATACAGTTAACAACAACACATAATATGTTTCCTTGGCTTCAGACTCTGAACACTGTAAGAACAAGACCAAAGTCTGATGATTCGCTGACTGACACCTCACCAAATTCGAATCTTATCACTGCAGGTCAGACTCAAGCTAATGAAGTAATGCAGCTCTTTCAGGAAGGGTGACCAGACGTCCCGAAAAATTCGGGACAGTCCCCGAAATCTAAACTGTTGTCCCGACTCCCGAATCTGGCCCTAATTGTCCCGGAAGTTATACTAAAGCAAAATCTTGAGTATTTATTGTCTGATAAACATTAAAAACTGTCTGCGGAGGTTGAGTCGTCCTGCAGCCCCCGCTGGCTGCTCATTGGCTGCAGCATCTTTTTTCTAAGTTCTGAAAAAATACCGTAGACGGCAAGGCACAAATTTAGATATTCATTTATCTAATTAATCTATAGCCTATGCACAAAGACAATATGGTCTTTTTGTCCCCTTTTTGTTTTAAAGCTTGATGAAGAGAGAGAGCGCAAGTTGCTGCAGCTGAGGAGGACAGTGATGCACGCGCACAGGAGTGATTGACAGTTCGCGGCACTGTGTACAAAAAATACTCCGCTACACAATTATTTCGTTTTTTTCGTTTAAGCTTATTAACGTTAGCGTTACAGAAAGGTCTGATTTACGCACTGTTACAACAGTCATCGTTTTTTTTTTTTTTAAACAATGACATTTGAGTTCATGATTTTAATGTTGCTGTTTCTTGTGGCAGACTAAATGAAGAGTAATGTTTCTTGTGGCAGACTGAAGAGTAATCCGGCAGAGTTTTATACTGAAACTTTCCGTCTAAAAGTCCTTCCTTGGTCTTATCCATATTTCTTTGCACGTTGAACACACATAGGCCACAACCGGAAATAAAAAAAACTGCAACCGCGTTAATTGCGTTATTTTTTTTTTAACGCGTTAAATATTTCAAATTAATCGAATGCGTTAACGCGCTAATTTTGACAGCACTAATATATATATATATTTACATATATATTAATAAAGATTGATTTTCTATATAAGAAAACGATATAAGATACTTGTTTCCTGTGGGGATCTAAATTAAGTGCATTTCACTTAAGTAAAATTATATGACAGTGTGGTAATAAAAATAATCTTAAAACAAGATTATTCTGAGTGTCTATTACTAAGAGCAAATCTACTGTAGCTCCGCCCTCCATCGACACATAAGGTTAAATACGACATGTGAATAACGGCTCCAGTGGTGTAGGCAGTAATGTTTTGGGCACGGAAAACTAGCTTGTAACGCGATTGATTGGGTTAGAGTCCGGCTTTTGCCGAGCTTGTTCTTCTCACTTTTCCCATCACATGCCACATTAGAATTATGTTCTAAAAGTGGAGGTAAAGTGCCCAACGAGTGTTTAATAATGATACAACTATTTATAATTGTAATAAATATAATTTAGAATCTGTTATTATTGCATCCTGTTAATGTATAACAATACTGAGGCGCAAATGTATCTGCCAGTATAAAGTATAACAAAAATCTAATTATTATTTACACTTAGCCTGTTTCATAACTGCTACTTTTACATGGTAAATAGAATATATCACGATTTTCACTGTACATTTTTTCTGTAAATAACATCTAGAGCTACTTGCACTTAGCCTACTGTAAATAGGATATATCGCTAAGGAAGTATGTTAATTCCACTTAGTGTAAATAGACACTGCCGTATTTGTCTTACTCTATTGGCAGATCATTTGTAAAATAAGAAAAATTAACTTAAAATATTAGCTATTATTAATATTATTATTTTATATATTTTTTTTTGCCCATGAGATATCATAAAATGATTAACTGTTAGTTCATTAATCTAACGTTCTGCCAGTTTTCACCTGTGATATTATAACGCTGATAAGAATTACATTTGTATTGAGTCTGAAGAATGCAGATGGCTTTTTGGCGGGAGCTGTTGCCATGGTGAATCGTAATATCGGTGCTCCATTGATAATGGCTTTTTATAGTTGTGCTGCACGCACTCAACTCTGAGTCAGTCAGTGTAGATTTGATTAAACCAACTCATTTCAGCTGTTCTGTAACTGAAAACTCAAGAGTTTCCCATCTCAGGGTAAGTTCACACAGAGTTCAAGTTTAAACTCAGAGTTGGTTGAACCTCCTTAATGAAACGGGCCCCTGGACCTTTTCCACTCTAATCGGAAGTTGTTTCAACAAGATTATTGTCAAGAAGAACAACAACAAAAAATGTTAGGCAGCGGGCTAACAAACTATTTTTAATTGACTCAAATTATTTTTTACAGTGCAGCAGCAGGAAATAGAGGATCTCTTTTACCTGGGAAATTTTTTCTCTGTTGCTGTTTTGCAGTATTGGTAAATTCACCACTTAATTTTGAGCCAAAATGTGTTGTTGTAACATGCCATACATTACTACTTTACAGAACAAATAAAAATAAAAATAAATAAATAAATAAATAAACTTTTGTAACTTGTTACTCCCAACACTGATCACGAAAATGAACATGCACAATATTTATATTGTTGGCGCTGAACAGCAGAATTGGACCATTAGCCCGAAACCTATTTAAATGATTTAAACAGCCATTCAGATTTGTGTATTCACTATAGTGTTCATCACAGGCACTATGCCAACCACTTAAACATTTACTCTCTGTGACATATAACTTCATATATAATAATTAATTTAAATAAATGGTTATTTTTTAAATGTTTACATTTTAATCTGGAGCACAACATGCCCTAGATATTATGTGAAAGTATGTGCTATCAGGCTATCCACCGCTCCTAACCTATAGTAAAGTAATAACACATTTTAATGTAAAAAAATAAGGTCTTTTAAAATCTTTTTTTTTTTTTCTTTAGTGAGGACATTAAAAGTTTAAACATACTTTATTCACTTTATATTCCAATACATTTTTGTGTGTGCATTTTATTACAGTTTTTTTAAGGGATAAATGTAAAGTACAAAATATACACAAAATAACAACAGCACCATCCACTATAGATCAATAATGCAGAGCATAAACATAACAATCTGGGGGGAAAAAGTATATACTTTATATATACTTTTGACTTTGCTAACAATAATTGTTGTAGGACAATGAAACACTGAAATTATGCAAATCGGCAATGTAATATTGGTCACTATTTGTGTTGTTCTCTGTCAGGTGGAAGGTTTTGTCTCAGCAGTTAATACTTTTATGTTTTGAAAGGTTCAACTCAAAATATCTGATATACTGTCTATTGACTGGTTGATATCTTTAACTCTATTTTTTATGATACATATTCCTTTCTGCATGTCATTGATGAATTTCTCTGCTTTCTCCTTAAACTCTCTTTTAATCATTTGTTCCTGTCTGGGTTTTGCAGGTTTGGCACGTTGCCTCTCGTTGTCTTTGATAATCTCTTTGAGGATATCAGGCACAGAATTAATCTTGGAGATCATTTCTGAAATGTTTTCAGACAAATGCACAATTTTAGACATCTGGTCACCAGCTTTACTCCTGTCCTGTTCCTGAAATAGTTGCCCTTTTTCAAAGCAGTAGGACAAGTGTTCACTTAATGCCTGGACATTGTGGTCTGAGAGTAAAGCGTCTCTCAATATTTCCTCAGTGCGTTGACCGTTTTTTTCCAAGATGTCAATAAAATGGTTCATTTTATCCTGAAATCCCTTAGATTCCTCTTCAATAGATTGTTTTAAGTTTTTCTTCTGATGTGTTTTCCTGTTTCGTCCAAAAGCAGCACATACTAGAGAGACTACAGCCGCTGCCCCTGCTGCAGCAACAATTTCAAAAACCTCTTCTTCAATAAAAAATAAAGCTAATGCAGACAATATGATCGCGATTCCTCCAGCTATTTGTCCTCCTCTGCGTGCATAAATACCAAGACCATGATCATTTGCAAAGTCATTGGTGAGATGACGAATTTTCTCCAAATGCTTGCTGCATTCTGGGAAAATGTCCTTTTGAGTTCTATTCAATTCCTCTTCGAGATTAATAATATCAGCTCTAAAGAAAGAGAGAGAGAGAAAAAAAGAAACATAAGGGACAGTATATTCTGTATGTTTTGCAATACAAATATATTGGTACATATATGTCAAACGGTATGTTAACTGATATGTATAGATAATACAGTTTCAATAGTTTGATACTTTATGATATATACAGTTTACATAACTTGTGTAGTTGTGTATATATATATATACTGAAAGCTCTCAAACATGAACATAAAAACGTATTAAAACAATGTAAATTGTCTCTCACGACATGAAAACTGGTTCCTCCATGCTTCTGCGCCGACGGTGTTTTCTCGGTGAAGCCATTGTTGCTGAGATCAAACGACACACGAGATATGTATCATCTGTTATATCTAGACCAGCTAGGACCACATTGCAAATTTAAGTGACTAGCAAAGATCATCATGCAAACAGTCTAGCCTGGCTAAGTTACAAATGTTATAGTTAGAAAGAGGTGTACTGTATATAATGTAACATTCTGAATAATAAAAACACTCATCATAAATCACATTGTGTTTGTTCGCTTAGGCCTAAAGAACTGTATGCTGAGTGGAACGGTGTAAGTTTGAATGGGAGGAGCGTCGGAGTGTCATGTTTTTCACTTACTCCAAGAGCGCTTCACTTTTTTTTATCTTCTGAAACCAGTTTAAGATATTTTAGATTTATTCTGAGAGCTCTCAGTCCCTCCATTGAAGCTGTGTGTACGGTCTACTGTCCATGTCCAGAAAGATAAGACAAACATCATCAAAGTAGTCCATGTGACATCAGAGGGTCAGTTAGAATTTGTTGAAGCATTGATAATACATTTTGGTTCAAAAATACCAAAAACTATGACTTTATTCAGCATTGTCTTCTCTTCCGTGTCTGTTGAGAGAGAGTTCAAAACAAAGCAGTTTGTGATATCCGGTTCGCGAACGAATCATTCGATGTAACTGGATCTTTTTGAAACAGTTCACCAAATCGAACTGAATCGTTTTAAACGGTTCGCATCTCTAATACACATTAATCCACAGATGACTTAAGCTGTTAACTTTTTTTAATGTGGCTGACACTCCCTCTGAGTTCAAACAAACCAAATATCGAACTGTCCGTAAGAACTACTTGTGATCCAAAAACCGATGCAACCGGTTCTTGACTCGTGAACAACTCAGTCTATTGTTCATTATCTGGCTCGGCTCGGTGTTCATCTTCAGTTCTCTTCACAGCAGTTCAGTCAGTGTACTGTTTGAGTGAATGAATTACTCCGGGATATTGGTTTGTTTGAACTCAGAGGGAGTGTCAGCCACGTTAAAAAAGTTAACAGCTTAAGTCATTTGTGGATTAATGCGTATTGGATAGGGCTGCTCCGATCCCGATCGGCCGATCGTTAATGTGCATCTCGTCAGAAAAGCCAGTTCTCTAATAAATTCCCTCAGGTGCGTTATTTCACATAGAGCAGCTGTTACTACACAGAGCTGTTGTTAAAACGTTTAGCGTTTATTTGCACATCTTCTCAGTTAACAACGGCGGAATTTACTGCTGATTAGAGAACCGGCTTTACTGAAGACAATGCTGAATAAAGTTGTATTTTTTGCTATTGTTGGACCAAAATGTATTTTCGATGCTTCAAAATATTCTAACTGACCCTCTGATGTCACATGGACTACTTTGATGATGTTTTTCTTATCTTTCTGGACATGGACAGTAGACCGTACACACAGCTTCAATGGAGGGACTGAGAGCTCTCAGACTAAATCTAAAATATCTTAAACTGTGTTCAGAAGATAAACAGAGGTCTTACTGGTTTGGAACAACATGAAGTTAATAATTTAGATTTTTGGGTGAACTAACCCTTTAAACTTTATGTGTTCAGTAGTTGAATTTGAATTGCTACTTTTGCATAAACATCCTTTTGTATATAATTTATATAAAATAATCAAGAATACTTACAAATAATGTGAATTTATCTGATTTCTGCAGAATTAATGTGGATTGCATATTTTTACATTTTTAGTCTTCTTTCATAATTTTCAGGAGCACAAGCCTCCTTCTTATCCTATGGAGGGACTAACACCTTTGTAGCAGACTTTGTTGAACAAAACTCTACTGGAACACGGAATGGGTTGGTGTGACGGGGCGAGAAGAAACCACCCAAAGCACAGAACTGGTAATCCTCATGGACAGGTCGCAGTCTTCGCATACATGTCAAGGATGGAATATAAATCAGCAAAATAAACAATCTGATAAACGCTACAATCAAAACGAAACGGATTATACAAGATAGTGTTCTGTAACAAGCAGCAACAGAGCGGACCTAGCCCTTTTACATCTGCGCCTGCGCGCTCACGCGAGGAGAACAACGTGTGTACGCGCAAAGGCTACAACGCAGGAAAAATACTCCAAAAGGAACATCAGCATTAATCTCATAAACAGCATTTAACATTAGGTGGCCGTTGCATTGAGTTGGACACAGTCAGACTGTCAAGTTCAAAGGCAAACAAAACAATAAAGACAAAAACGCCAAAAATAAGTAAATAAATAAAAATGCATGATTATGTTATGTATTATTTATTCATTTGGTATACTCATGTATACTTTTTTAAATGTTTTTCGCTCGATATGACATGCATGGAACTGTAAAGTATGTACTTGTATCGAGATGTGTATGTGTATTTGAGGATGCTTCACCACTGCTGTCCTCCAGATGACGCTCAAAAGCAGGTGACGGGAGCTGCTCATTTCCCTGCTGTGGGTTTCTTTCATGTATTTCTATTTGTTTTAGCTTTGTTTTTAGACAATAGGTTTTGCACAAATTATTTTTGTAATATGTATACGAGCCTTGACATTATTTAATAACTATAACTCTGACTTTATTCGTCTAAAAGAAGGAAGTCATATACACCTAGGATGGCTTATGGGTTCATGGGGTTAATCTAAGGGTCCTGATGTTTCATCAAGAAATGTGTCTTCATGATAGAAAACTAGAATCACAGTCAGAGAACTGCAGATGCTAGTTGGGTATTGTGGTCACCAAATATGTCAGGATTTATATATCCACAAATTGTTATAAGGTTGCAAAAGTTTTTCTATCGTCTCATCTTTACTAAGGATGCCAATATTTCTGGAGCCCACTGTGGGTAGCTGTCATCCTCGAAGCATCTCTGATTGTAACATGTTTTGCCTTCAACATTACCAATGCAGTCAAACAGAGATCACTATTGAAAGCATATCAAAAAGTTCAGATGAACTATAAAAATGAATCAAAGCTAAAAATCAAGCTAAACTAAATGTGATCCCGCAATGAGCAGAAAAGTATTTCTTAAGGCAAACAGTACATGTAACAATATGTTATTTATATTCTGTAGGATCTGTTCAAAAAGCCATTTTGTTAAATTAAATGATTTTGCAGCATTGCAATTATTATTATTATTATTATTATTATTAAATGTGTTTTTACATGTATTTCGAATAGTGCATTGCATTGGGATTGAAAGGAAATACCGGTATTCACATAAACTTAACAGATTTACCAACGCATTCATTCATGCCCTTTCTTTTTATTTATTTATTTTAGTAGTTTTATTCCAGTGTATTTTTATATAAATATAGTTTATTTCTAGCTAATCTTTATTCTATATTTTCTTAATGTTAGTTTTAGGTTTGTTATGTTTTCAAATGTTATTTTTACCCCGCTTTAAGTTACTGTTTCACTAGAGACTTTTATTTTGATGGCAATAATGCTGATAAGTGCAATTTGCTAATAAAAAAAATAACTTTATTTTGAAGTGCGGTTCAAGCAGAAGCGGAAGACGATCGCAGATGGTTGAGTTCACGGATCACTGACTTTCAGATGTTAATAAGAGAATTATAGCAGCGAGAGGTAGTTTTAGTAAAACACGTTTTTTATTTATTTATTTTTTTTATCGTTATGTGCAGTCCCGAATCACATGACTTGTGTCCAGCGCGTGCACTGACGATATCTCTCTGACGGTGTGTTGTCGAGTCACTGCAAGGGAAATCAAGAGGAAAGAACGCAAACGTCATCGGAAGAGCGACATCCCAAAATGCTGTAAGAGAATGTCTTTATGCATTACTCACTTGAATCAGAATTATTGAGTGTTTAAAGAAAAAAAAAAGTGTTTACTGCATTATTAATCAGTTGTTTTATGAGCTAAACTTGTGTTTACACATATTGCACAAACAATTGTAATAAAATAGTTTAATCTGGATATCAGCAGTGATGGTAATAGAAATGCATGTCATACACTTGAATCGTTTCCCTCTCTAGATCTGTTTTCAATCAGCTGGAAAAAGAATTGGTTGCAGTCTATCTGAGAGATTTCCCTCTCACCCAGAGACGCATGCAGAGAGTGTGTCTTATCATCGGGACATTTGAAGAAGATTTCAGACGTGCCACTGGAGCCATTACACACGCATTACATGCAGAAGTAGCTGGAGGATTGATGATGGGTTTGGGGTTAGTTTTAGCTCCAGTTCATCAGGGCATTTCTGCTCTCATCGCAGGAGCAGGAGCAGCTGTGGTGTCAGCCGCTGTAATCGGTGAGAAAACCTGCAACAAGAAGATCACAAGCCTGCAGACAAACTTAATACAAGACACTGAAGCTGAACTGAGGGCATTTCAGCATAAAATCAGCCCTATGATGGACAAGATGAATGAGATCAGTCAGCACGTTTCTGAAATATTGAGAGACCTCAGTTACCCAGGCCGTGATGTTGGGTATTTAAGTCAGTATTTTTCATCTGCCAGTGAAGTAGTGCGTTTCATTCAGATCTATGACATTAGTGTGTTAGCTGCACATATAAAGTCTCAGACATCATGTTTGTTAGGAGCTCAATTCATCAGAGTTCTGCCAGAGAGAATGGTACTCCAGCAGATGTGGATAGAAATGGTTCAGTTAGAGAATGTGATGGATGAAATGACTAAAACAATAGAAAGAATAGCAAATCAGCCCAACTAAATATAACAATATGAAGGGCTAAACGAAACAAGAAAGCTCTTTGACTTGCTCTGAATATTCCTGGGATATAGAGACTATAGAATTTAATGTCTAATTTTTGGTATGCATTTACATGTAAACTACAAAAACTGCTCTTGCTCTTTGTCGAATAATAATAAAAAATGGTCTTTCATGTTTTGTTTTTTTATTATTATTGTTGTATGAATGTTTTTTTTTTCTTTATTATATTTTTTTTTTTATTATTATTTGTATTATTATTTCCTTGCCGCTGTCGTCTTTGGCTTGATTAGTTGGGGTCACTAGATATTCAACAATGTTATTGTGATCTTCCCGCATTGACACCAATTGTATGCGAACACAATTGAACTGAGCTGGACGATGACGTCACTGTCTTCTCCATGCTGATATACATTAAACTACACGAATAACTTTTGATTTCTACAACGGAATGAATAAATACGTAGTTTAAGCTGGACAATGACACAGTTTTCTTCTAGAGCTGCTGTGCAGGTATATCTGTTTGACAATCTGCATCACTATAATAAACGTGACCTGACATTATGCAAAACACACAAGAGCTTCGATCAGGACTGCAGCGAGGTTTGCTTCTGTAATGTGAAGATGTTTTGTTCATTCTTCAGTTTGCGTTAGTAATTAGTGCAGGTCATTTATTCGAGGCGATGCAGTGAGATAAAAACACTCAAAACGAAACCGAAACTACACACATGAGGCGAAAACAACGACAACTTCAGAATGAGTTTTTGTTTGGAATAGTACACAAAATATATTCATAATTGTGGATAAACAGCCATTTTTTGTTAGAAGTAAACAACTTTTAACAGATAATTTACTCTGGACATACCCTAAACAAATTAAGTGTTTGCAGGAACCGAATGGGTTTAATGTGAAAGCAAACCTAAGAGAGTATCACAAAAGAGGAAGAGAATACATAGTCTGTGACTAATATACATAGGCCCTCATAAAATATACAAGTGACATAGGCCCTCATAAAAAAAAAAAGACAATTCTGTAACTTGACTTATTATTTGTACCCTGATCTTAAATGATTGTATTCTTGATTACAAGTTTTTTTTTTTTTTTTTTTACATATTAATGAATTATACTTTATATATTACGTTTAGTATTTTGTGAAAACTCTGAAAACATACACAAGTTACATCACCATTTCTTTGGAACAGATCCGAAATGCCAGTAAAAAAATCTGTCTCTGGGAAAATTTTGTATTTGCGTATGATTGTAACTTTGTTTGTTGGTATTGCTTGGTTTCTGTGCAGACAAGTGTGTGACTTGATCATTCACAGTGTAAATGTATATACCTGAAATATATACAAATTAATTGTTAAACCATTGATTAACAAGACAAAGTCTGCTACTCACTCAATGTTAATATGCTTTCAGAACTCACATATCAGAAAATAATTCAAGGCAGTTGCTGATTGTTGATTTTAATAAATACAAATAAAGCATGACGTGAAAAAATGTGGGTTATTTTATAGTTTATAAATGTGGGTTATTTTATATTTGCTGTTATTAAATAAATGTAATATATAAAATAAATTAAAGATTACAGACTTTACTCTTACTATTATCTAATGAGTTTACATTATAAATAAAAATAAACTATGTATTTCAACTTTGTGTTTGACAGAAGATTCTGAGATCTAAGTTGACCACCTCATTCTCTAGAAATACATGCATGTCCTGCATACATGTACAAACAAACATACAAGATCATCCTCAATGAACAAAGAACCAAGGCCTCCGCAGCTTCTTCATCCTCCATGAAATGTATACGAGGAAGCTGAACTGAGCCAGAGACATCCCCAGAGCTGTCCATACATCTTAAGATCTGCGTGACACACACCTGTAAGAAATACTAATACAAAGGAGGATAAATAAAAATATCATGAACAGTAATGGCTGCAATCCCTCTAAAAACACTACTTTTCATGGAGACTGAACCACTTGCTTTTCTGGTGCAAGCTCAAGGGTTAACATATTTGTTTCATCTGCCTAAGAAACGAATTTGAATTTTTAGTTTGAGCCTGTGTTACCTTAAGTACTAGCTTTTTAAAGTAACTGGCACTTTTTCTGAGGAGCTGCTAAAAAATGTAACACATACAAGTTACCTGTATGTGATGAAAAGGCTCTTCCTGTCAGAGAAAAAAAAAAAATGCAGCACAGCACAGTTCTTTGTAGGAACTGTCACTGAACTTTTTCACTCGGACCGAAGACCTCTGAGCCACTGATATGCACATTTATTATGATTATAGTTATGATTTATCATTGTTTATGCAAAAAGGTGAGCTGATGAAGACAAGTTTATTCACATTATATGCTCTAGACATGTTTCACATCATTACTGGGTGCTTTAATAACAACTTTTGGCATAAGTTACAGCATTGCACAATCAAGTAACAAACTAGTGAATTTAAGCAGTTCCTAGAAACAGTTTAGACATTCAGATAACACAGAGATAAAGAAAACACTCCACTTCCTCCACACACACACACACACACACACACACACACACACACACACACACACACACACACACACACACACACACACACAAGCAGACAAGAAAATAAAACAGCAGCCTGCAATTTATATCTTTTGCATTCTTTCTTTTGTAGGTACTGATAGTCTTTATTTTTTTATTCAAATCAGCATGTTTATAGCATCTGTCTTACATTATAGTACAGCCAGGCTATTTATTTCAAAGCTGATTTGACATTAAGTGCAGCCTGCACTGGATTCATACTGTATTTGATTTCAACTGGTTTTGTTTTAATATACTTATAGGCAGGAGTTTTAAACAAGTATATAAACATGTTTTCTGAAAGTCAGCATTTGGGCGTAACTTGTTCAACACTGGTTTCCGGTTTTTTTTTTTTTTCTTTTTTTTTTTTGCGTGACTAGCCGCATCATTTTCACATATAATGATATAATGATCTGTAGGTTGTTTCTGCTCAATTAAACTTAATAGTGCTGTGCTTCCAGAATTTTCTGAGTTTTATAGAAACCTTGTGATGACTTCACTGTGTCTATGTACAAAGTTTAATCCAAAACAGAATCTTTTTGAGCTTATGATTAAAAACTCACATATCGATTCTTCTGTCAAAACTGGTGTACTGGTAAAGTTCAAATTAAATTGGTCTATTCAATCTAATGGACATATAGATACTAAATTATTTTTGACACTAAAATGTTAACATGCATATGGTTTAAACATTGTCGTTTTCCCAAGAGTGAGCAGCAACGTTATGCTACGTGTGAACCTACACTCAGATAAAAAGGTACATAAGTTTCAGTAGAGGGCACTCCACTCAGGACTATTCCACCCATCAACCACCAGATGTCACCATATCATCACTTAGACACTAGAACTTATCTTACTATTGCACCACACCCAACCTACATCTCCCATGAGTCACTGCATCACAATCACCTAGCCACACCTGCACCTCATTCATCAGCCAATTTCCTTGCCACACCTGCACCTCATTTACACACCCATATAAGCACCACAATCACTGCGAAGTCTTGTTTAGCCTTTCTGACATTTCCAAGCGTTTTTCCTAGTGTTTGTACTTCCCATGTATAATCTTGGATTGTTTAAACCCGACTCTGATTCTCTGCTGCCTGCCCCGATCTCTGCTTATTACCATTAATGATTCTGGATAACCCTAACATACCTGAAGCTGTTCCTGATTTCTGCCTGTATGATCATTCTCTAAATAAAATTCTGCACATGGATCCGAATGCCTCTGACTCCTCGTTACAATACTGGTACCTTAAAGATTTATATTAGTTCTAGTGGTGGGCCGTTATCGGCATTAACGTGCTGCGTTAACGCGAGACTCTTATCATGCGATAAAAAAAAAATATCGCCATTAATATATTCTCAATATTGGGTTGGGAGCTGGGTCTATACTAAGCAAGCTATGATGACTTTCACCTTGATATTTTATATAACCGACTGGCTGA
>NW_020525902.1:0-52491 GCF_003368295.1 Carassius auratus
TAGTTAATAGTCAACCTCTTTCCTCTTATTGCTTCTCCTCTCTCTGTCTTCTCCTCTGTCTACGTCGTATAACAGCAAGAGTCATATCAGCCATTAAATGTCTGTGAAGCATCCAGTTTTCCATGTTCTCCTGTTGTTAGTTTGGTATCAGAATGAAGAATAACAAAGCAGACTTAGTTATGTTGTGCTTGACCAAGTTGGAGTTTATTGCACTTTATAATTCTTCAGCTTAGTATTTGTATCATGAATACTGAGTTTATATACAAGTCTGCAAATGTGGTTAATAAATGTACTAAACACTGGATGATGCATTAAATTGTATGTGATAATGCATTCTATGAAGGTGATTTATTTGCATACTAATATTTGTGAATGTTGTTGTACCTGCAGACACGCCTGCGCAACAGGATGTGGGATTGGAAGACTCATCTCCAGCAGCTAGATCAGCAGATCAATGACCTGAAACTGGATGTGTGTAAAGCATCCACTGAACACCTAGAGAGTGACAGCAGACCCAGTTCAGGTGACTAACATACCCATTCACATATCACTAATTGTAATTTCCGCTCCATTTGCCAACACCAAATGGAATTATAAACTGTTTGTTTAAATGGCCTTAATGTGTTGGACATGACGGTGACAAATTGCAAACATCATCTTTAAAAATCAACAAGCTTTTCAAATATTTTTTTGAACTTAAGGACAGCGTCAAGCTTTTTTTGTTGCAAAAATGAACTCTGTATTAATTCTAACAGTGCCAATTTCTACTCCCAGGGTTCTATGAGCTCAGTGATGGTGGTTCTGGCTCATTGTCCAATTCATGCACCTCCGTCTACAGCGAGAGTCTTTCCTCCTCATCTCAAACCAGTCTGCTTCCTCATCTCCCAACCTCATATGTGCAACATGGTCATAGTGGTTCCAGGCAGACCGCTGTGTCCCGTCGTTGTTCTGCTGATGAGAGCACTACACAGTCCGATGCTCCACGATCAGGAGTGAAGCTTGGCAGCAGCTGTATACGAACAACATCAGCTCGAGTTGAAAGAGCAAGACAACGACCTGTTTCCACAGGTAAGTGTAAAAATGTGTTATTTAGGTAAAGTTTTAACAAAGAACTATGGGTATATGGTCAGAATCTTTTTGTAGGCACTAAAGTCATAACTAACTTAACTTTTGGAATGTAAAGTACATTATCTTGATGCCATTTTTTGTGTTTTTCTTTCAGGGGACCTTGACCGAATGATTGCACCTGGTTTTGGCTGCTTCAAATCCATTGATATGAAGAGCTCCACCCCTTGTGGTAGCCTCCAAAACCCCTCAGTAGACCTCAAATACCAGAGTAACCTGGTATCGAACAACGGGACAGAAGTGTACTGTTATCCCAGTCCACTGCATGCTGTGGCCTTACAAAGCCCCATCTTTA
Source organism: Carassius auratus (assembly GCF_003368295.1). NCBI lineage: Eukaryota > Metazoa > Chordata > Actinopteri > Cypriniformes > Cyprinidae > Carassius > Carassius auratus. The sequence continues at coordinate 1,421 of NW_020525902.1, forward strand.
GTTGCACCACTGAACAGGGAAATTCAGTAGCACTTATTGAAATGTCTGGAGTGGGTCTTCAAGAGGAAACCCAAAAGACAAACGAAGGGTCCACAAATTCCAGGACTGCTGGATACATCAACAAGCTACTACAGCGAAGCTCAAGTAAGATGAACCTGTTTAGCATAAAAAGAAATGACACTGTTAACAGTACACAGGAGCAAACACCCAGATCACTAGAAATGTCCTACGGACAGCTGAATGGTCCCCAACTGCTAGGATCCCTTCAGCAGATGTCAATGCCCTTAGAAAATGCATTGGAGACTGGACAGAAATCTTCATCACTAAACAGCAATCAGCATCAGAGGAATGCACCTGGTCTGGAGCCCAATTCCGAAGCAACTGAAGTCAAGACATTGTGCCATGGCACACACTCAAAACCTTCCATGGATCTCCACAATAATAACTTTCCCATAAAGATTGCCTCAAGCAAGGCTGGTACTGAGTCTGAGAATGGACTCTCAGAAAAGGAGAGTGGACAGTTTTCCAAGGACCCATCTATGGTCCCAAAGCCAGTAGAGAGGAGATCAAGTTTTACCTTAAAAAGGGAAGAAGGTAGAGCTTATTTTGGTGATAAAGGTGGCAAACCTCAATCAGAATTTGTCCATGCACAGTTTGTTCCGGCAGGGACTCAAAGGGTAAAAGTGCATCAGGCAGACAAGAAAATGAAATCTGTAAAACTGAGAAAGAAGAGCTCTGAGAAGCCTTCAGCAAAGAAACAGCAGCATAAACACGTGTCTCGGGAGTTCTGCACCAAAACCCGAGCTGATTTAAAACAGTCCAGCTCATGCAAAGGGAGAGTAACAAATCTGGAAGAGTCCAAGATGAACTCTTGCTCAGATTGCAGTTGTAATGGACTTTTCAACTCACACTTAATCCAGAACAACCCTCACCTTCAACAAAGCCAAACCTCCAAGTCCACCAAGGCCCGTAAAGCCCCAGAACCAGTGCACCTTCTTCTAGACCAAGCCAAAAAGAAACAAAGTTCTCGGAAATGGCCATCCTCCTCTGAGATCCCTTTGCCCCCAGCTCTCCAAACCCAGAGATCCAAAGAGGTGTTAAACTCTCGAAAGGGGGCCATGGTAAGGAGTGTGAGTGCCAGGCCTCGTTCAGGTCAGTGGGGTTGTCCTCGACAGGCCCTTCCCCACTCACTTTCCACTTCCTCTTACTTCAGTTACTTGGAATCTAGATATCCAGCAGCTCCAATCTCCAGCCGCTACCCTCCTCGTTGTGAGTCAGAGTTTTCAGAGTACTCTGCAGAGTGTGCATCACTCTTTCACTCTACTATCGCAGCAAGCAGTGATGGAGAGATGAGCGACTACACCACAAACCGTTTTGGAGACAGCGAGTCCAGTCAGGGCTCTCAGACAGCCTCAGACTCAGGCAGCAGTCTCTCGCTGGATGAGGAGGACCTGTTGGAGGAAGAAGAGGAAGATGAAAGTGGTTTAGTGTGGGCTCAGGCTGCGGTGGGGACCACAGCAGCAGGCTTTTCTCTTCAGCAACACCATCGCCCAGAGCCAGCAGCCTGTCGCATCAAAGCTTCCAGAGCACTGAAGAAAAAGATCCGCCGCTTTCAACCAGCGTCACTCAAGGTCATGACTTTGGTGTAGATGTACTGAAGCTTAGAATGGATCCTGTTAAGTAAACCTTAAGCTTTAACTGAAATTTGGCCAATTTGAACAAACATGGTCTAGTCATGGTTTACTTGCACTTGTGAGCCAAGCAATCTAGTAAGAGTTTTCTGAGAGCTCTAATTCAAAAATGGCCAAACCAGATCACTGATCTACACCCAACTTTACCTTGAACATGACAGTGATGAAAATTTCATACATTGACATGGTGACTGTTCTTCTCAACAACACAAACAACTGTTGATTTGTATAAAAACTTTATACTAGGGCTGATCAACGTCGGTCAGTTTTGTGGAGTTTTGCTCCAACTTGCCTGTAGCTTTCTAGTAACTCTTAGAACTTGTTTAGATTAGGTTGGAGCTGAGCTCTAAAGACTGTGGATCTCCAGAACCGATGTTCACCACTCCTGCTATATACTGTAAATAAGTTATCTGAATAACTTTGCAAAATGTATTATAATCAAAACCACTGTGTAAATAGCACAATGAAAACTGCTTTGGGAACAAAACTGTACTTGATGTAACTCAATAAAAATGCAGCTTTTTCACATTCATTTTATCTGTGGATCTTATTTTTCTTCCCAAATAATTTATTTCTCTCAGATTATTTAAATATATTTTCCTTTACTTTCTTATCCAAATTAGTTATTACAGAACTAGAAGAGTTTTAAAGAGTCCCTTGCCCCACCTCAGATTGTCTTTGAATCTGTGTGCAGGCGTTTTATCCATACAAGACCAGAACCATGTACAGGACCTCTATTGTTTTCAATTAATCTCTGTATGATATGGATTTATCTGAACAAGGTGAGGGCTTTGAGGCTGCAGAGCTGTTAAGGAGAAGAAGAAAAAAACAGTTAAAAGCAACAGGCAGTGAAAGATAAGTATTAAATCGAAGAGAAAAACAGCTGACAGACAGACAGACATCAAAGAGTGGACAATCTCTAAATCTCATTCTTTTACCCAGTCTCAGAATCTCTATTAAAATTCCTGTAGTGTCACAGAGGTTAGAATGGGGTTTAGGGTTCTGAATAGACTCAACACAGGTGAAGATCAGATGGACCTTGGGCCCCTGGATGTGTTTTATCTTTGCTAGTCTGGGTTGAAAGGAGCTTAACTCTCTAACAGACTCTAGAATTTCATCAACTTTTGCTTACAATTTACTGCACTGCTTGGTCTTATAACCATGGCAATGTACACATTCAACACAACTGACCATGTGTTTTAGGGCTGTTTCTGGCTCTGGGAAGTGTTTTTTATACACAACACACCTGTTTGACAAGCGCTGTACTGAAAGTCCTTTGTAGTTTTTCTCCTCACTTTCATCTGCAAACTAAACTGACCTATATTTTTGCATCTATTTAACTATATAATTTTTATGCAACTTAATGTGTCATCTTGTTTCCTTTAAACAGCTTACAGAAAAAAGACAAAGGTTGTTAATAGATTAACTTAGATCAAGTCTTACAATGCAACACCTGATACTAAAATATTATAGTTAGTTCTAGCTAGTTTTATTTTGAGATTTTGAACGCCAATTTCCTCTAAGTGCATAGTGTCATAAAACCCAAAATCTGTGACTGAAAACAGCAAGCAAATCACGATATTAAAGAGAGGGCACAGGTCACACTCTTTTTCTTTGACGCTGGGTCAAGGCCAGCAAGCCTGACCCTGTGTTTGCATTCACCTCCAGCTGTCTAGCTGTATCATCTCACACACCCTGATGCCTTACAATGGAGCTAGTCAACGGGTTCAACACAGAGATCATGACCACACACTACCAAACCTTTCTTTCTCAGTTTGGCCTCTAACCTTGACCTTCCAATGCTTTTAGTTGTCTAAATGAGTTGCATTGTGCTTACCTTCATTTTGGATGTAGATTAAAGCCTGATTTATTAAAAAGTTTAAAACAATTAAAGCTGTTAAATTATTCAGATATCTTATAGTTTACATTTATTAAATAAGTAATTAGGATCTTAAACCACTCCAAAGGTCCAAAAGTGTTCAAATATTTTTATGTGACAAACCCTAATGCACTGTTCTGTTGCATATTGTAGTATCTAGCATATTAGTTGTTTTGTTTTTTACATAATTTTTAAGTATTATTTTTGCAAGTTTTCTATCTGGGTGAGGCTTAATAAATCATGCCATTATAACTTAATATCATACCCTCTGACTAGTTCAACTATCCCATGTCATTCTGTTGTGCGGTTGACCTTTAAAATGCATGTTTAATCATGTAAAATCTTGTAAAATTCAAGCAACACAAAAGCATGATGAACAGCTTTGAAATCTTGTTTCAGAGTATTATCACATGTATGGTACTTACACCAATTATTTTTAATAACTTGAGAATGAATATTAAAAAGGTCATGTAAATGCCTTTGTTCTTTTATCAGATAAACATAATAAACCATCTACGCAAAACCTATTGGCACACCTAGATGTTTGTGTATTACCCTAAACTCATGCTACATCAAAACTGGTGACCAAAAAAAAAAAAAAAAAAAAACTCAGCTTGCATAACTGGTTTTGACTTAAAAAAGTAGTAGTATTGGGGCTTTAATATAGCAAATAATGTAAATTAAAAACCCAACATGTGACCACTCTACTGTTAATGTGTAAAACTGGATTGCATGCTCTTTTTTAAGAGCAGATGAGGGAGAAGAGTAGGAGAAATGGGTAGTGAGATGATCAATACACATCAGGAAGATGCTTGGTTCTCAAAACAAACCGAAAGAAAGGTAGACATATGGGACAAAAGATGAAGAAACAGACAGACGGCTGGAATAGCTGTGATTTCTGGTTATCCACAGGAGGGATATTACTCTGAAGGGTTACTGCTGTTATTAGGGATCTCATTATGGCTTAAGTCTTCCATGCACAGTCATCACCCGCTGGGACTCCAGCCTCCACTGACTTGGACAGCCTTTGAAAGATTAATCCACATGGATGATTCAGTTTGAACATGCAAAATTATTCCTTGGAGGCTACTATTTTGTTACTAATGTTGAGATAAACTAAAACATTTGACCAAACAAGACTTGTAGATTCAGATGTACAACTCGTAAACAACAGTTTACACTACCAAAAAAAGAAATAAAAATAAATAACAAATAAATTGCTTTAAAATAATTAAATCTAACAAAATACAAAAAAGGCTATATATATATATATATAATTAAATGACATGTTGCACAAACCTGTTTCCTATAAAACTGTAGCACTATACTTTTTAGCGTGACTCTTTGCTGATACTACTGTGTTGTGTTTAGTTTAAAAGTGTGCTGCTAACTGCTCTGTCAATGTCACATCTCTAACACAATGTTAATGTGACAGACAAGTGAAACAGGGTTTTTAATAGGGTGGAGAGATAGAGAGAGAAAGCACAAAGGAACAGTGGCCATCCAACAGACGGGTGATAATTAAAGCCAGGAAGGCGGGAGGGAGAAAAGCAGAGAGAGGGGGGATTTAAGGGTCTCTGCTTTCTTTTAGTGATGAGGTAATCCCGAGTCCAAACACATGGCTGCCCACTGTCATCTGTGTCACAATTCACTGACTGTCCCCCTGTTCAACAGATGTCTTCTCTAGCAATGCTACAAGCCTCTCTCTATTCTCTCAGCCTGTAATTTTGTGCATGCACAGAGCATGAAACTTGGTCATTGTTGTTTTGTAGCAAAGCTTAACAGGAAGACAAATTCATACTGCTCTGGAAATCTTTTCATACGTAGATGCATTTCGAGAAGGAGGGGTCTGATATAAGGTTTGCATTATACGTGTTGACAGGTGGCAGATCGGAGGCGTCTTTACCACCATGATGTGAATGATTTAGGCGACCTCTGAAAACCAACACATATTAAATTTAATAAATTTAGCTACACATATCATGGATTCGACAATTTGAGAATGCAACATCCTACATATAAAATTGCATTTCCGGATATGAACTTATATGTCAAAAGTTTAGACGCATCTACTCACTAACATGAGTAGTTATGTATTTGGCAGATACTCTTCTCCAAATCAACTTACATTGCACTGAAGGGCCATATATTATTCACTCATGCATTCCTTGGGAATCCAACCTAACACTTTTCTGAGCTAGGAACACCTGATTTTTTAAACCCTTTTTACTTAAAATATTAGTAAAGTCATCATAGTGATAAAGTAATGCAGATGAAAATATACACTACAATTCAAAAGTTTGAGGTAAGTTTGAGATTATTTATTTATCTATTTAAGAAATCATTATTCTGAAAGCAATTTGACCAACAGTGACATTTTAAACATTTATAATGTTAAAAAGATAACTAATGATTTCTGAAGGATCATTCATATATATATATGTTCTTTCAGAAATCATTTTAATATGCAGTGAAGTGTGTCAAAACTTTTGACTGGCAGTGTTTATGGTTGCAAATGTAATATAATGGATGTGGAAAGCTGACCACAGAGTGCTCATTTCCTTACTGCACAGACACACATACACACTTCTAATAACCAGTGAGACCCGCTCGTCAGGCCAGTGTCCTGACTCTATTCACATTCATGAGTTCAGGGGTTCCTGTCCCTGCCTGCATCCATTCATATGTACAGTAACCAGAAGGACAAAGGGTATGACCAACCCTCCCCCCGAGTGTGTGTCTGTGTGTGGGATTGTGTGTGTATCCCAGAGAATGGGGGCTGAGGTAAAGGAGACACTGACAAAAGAGGACACTGTGGGTTTTAAGATCTGACTGGTCTGTGTTTGAGTATGAAGAGCAATCAGTGTAAATTCAACTAAATATAATGCTTGTTGCTCTCTCAGGCTCTTATAGGGATGTTTCAGGCACAAGTGAAGACCTACTGACAACATATGATGATTTCCTGAGCAAAAAGTAAGGATACTTTAACATACATTAGATGTAAACAGGGACCAATGTTCTAGCAGGCTTAAAAGCAGAAATAAGAAGTTGACTTTTGGGCTAAATCATCCTTTGCATTACTGTAAAACTTTGGGGTGAGACAACAATATATATTTTTTGTGGCAATCAGCATTATGCCACAAATGCAAGGTAGTTCAAGAGTTCACAGTGAGCCCAGGGACCAAAAACACATCCATGGTGACTCTCATCAACAGGGTATTGTTAATATAAAGATTAATGTTCATGTGGTGTCTTCCACATTGCTTGCCTGTAAATGTGGCATTTGGGAGAGAGGATGTTGAGTATTATGTCAGAGCTTATCCTCGGTTCCTCCGTTGTCAACTGCTCCAGACAGGGGGTGTTCTCCCCCTAACAGCAGCCGTCCGAGACTCCTAACCCTCCTAACAACCTCCAGATGTTTCTTCAGCACTTCCTTTAAACCATTTAACGAAAACGGGAAATGGATTAATTAACCAGCTCTATTATCATGCTGTTATTCAGCAGCGGTCAGATTACTTCCCAGGATCACCCCTAATCCCAGCTCACTCCCTGGGAATGGTCTAGTCAGGAGTACATAAAAAATGCTGGTTTTTTTCAAGTATGGGTTTGGGTCAAGTACTAACCCATACGGGTTTACAGAGGTTATAAATTTTTAACCCAGCATTTTTTAGAGTCTATGTGACATATACCATTGAAAAATTTGGGGTCAGTATTTTTTTATTTTGTTGGAAATTGAAAATTGGATTTAGCAGACATGCATTTAAGTGGCTTAAAGCGGAGATGCACAGATAAGGGTCATGCCATGCCAAAACACAGGAAGAGGGGGAAACAAATGCGATTGAAGCGCTTCAGTAATCTTCAATTATGATGTCTTTCCTTTTAACAATTTTTTTTTTTTAAATATAAAAAAATTAAATACATAAATAATGCAATTGAAAATAATTGAACATTTAACATAAAACATTTATTTAAATTGTTTAATTATTTAATTAAAAATTATAATTTGAATGTAACTGGATATAATGCAAAATTGACTTTTGGCCCACAGCCCTCAGTCAAGTTTGAGTTTCGGTCCTTTATATTAACATTTTGGAAACCTATGATCTAAAATAACATGGATTAGAATAGAAGCCCAAAAAGTTTTTTGCTATCATGGGGTCTTGAAATAACTACAAATCTACATTCTCTGAAGAAAAAAACTCCCAAAACAAATCATACTGGTAGTGGTTCCTAGATGTTCCTAGAGTGGCACAAACACTGTGGGACAAGTTGCACATCAATGTTTTATGCCTAGAGTTCGACCATTTAAATCCCTTTCCCTGAGTATGTGCAATAATAATAGTGATCCTTGCCTTGACATCCTGATGAGTTCAGAAAGCCTTTTCCACGGCTGTTGTGGGAAACAGATAAGTGTTAAAATGAGGTTCATGTGTTGGTGTTGACCACATCAAAGACCCTGCAGAAAAACAGATGGTCCTTCCTGTCCTCCGCACCACGCGAGGTCTCAAGATAACAGAAGCCTCAGAGGAAATTAAGGATATCCCTGAGGTTTAACCGAATCATTCTGCTCCACATGGTTGATGAATTTTAACTGAGTCTCTAAGGTTATATATGGGGAATTGAAGAGGAACAATTAGGATTTCCTCTCAAGCTTCAGTCAGGATTTCCTTCCTTTTTTGAAACTTCCAACCACTAATGAATGTGCCAAGGAAGTTGCAGGTCTTCTGAAACAGTTTGGTTTATTTTGTTGCTCTGTCTGGAGTGCTAACTTTTCAAAGCAGTGTTTTTTGTTTTTATGCCCTGACAAAGAGAGACAGTGTTTTTATTGAAGCTTCAACACTCCTGGTTCCATCCATAACACTTCAGCAGACAATAAGCTCAGACTCAGCAGGACATGTCTTTTCATCTCTCCTGAGGAAAACTACCCCAGTCAGACACCTCTCTCGCCTCCCTTCCTGTATCTCCTCCTGCACGTGCCTGAGCAGAAACCATAAAACCATTGGAAGTGCTGCTACGATGACCGCTTGAAGGACACTGACCCTTCAACTCAAGTTACCCATGAATGATACTTCTGTTAGGAAAATAAAATACCCAAATTATATATATATGTATACATGAGTGAAAAGGAGGAGTGATACCTGAAACACACTGTCAAAATGATTGTTGGAGGATGTAAACACAAGACTGGAGGTTTTACAATAAAATAACCTACTTCTTTCTACTAAAAAAATAATGTTTAATTCAGTGTGGTACTTACTATTTCTCAACATTTGTGAAATTTGCTTGAAATTCCTGAGTTAAAATAGTTTCAAACTAAATCATACTATACCACAGTTTTTCAGAGTAAATATAAAATCATCTGCTTGGAGCAATTGTCAATTGTAGTGTTTCAGCTGTAGAATGCTGGAATTGACCATTCAGATTTAATTGTTTATAAGCATTGTAATGATCACCTCTCGACTCTTCTTTTGTAAAGCTTTGACCTGCTGGTTCTGTGATCAGGTGATTGGGGTTGAATGGTACAGACATGTCCCTGCAAATGCAGACAAACCATTACTTTTGTCTCTTTCGATGGATCATTAACACTCAATCTTGTTGCCCGTCTCTGTTGAATGAACAGGAGAGAGCAAATCACAATTCATATGCATTCTAGACAAGCTGTTGCAAGTATCAAATGCCAGCGAGGTGAATGGCCGATACCAGGAATCTTATCGTTCTATATCATCTGCCCAGATTGAGAAACCAGGCTATTCGAAGATCAAAAGCAACAATAACGAGAAGCCTCATAATCACCCACACATTACACACATTATTTCTGATTATACTGATAGCTACTTGTAAGGGATGCCAAAGTGACAAGATCATACAATTGTGTGCAATTTACAGGAATAGAGTGTGGTGCTCTTTAACATAAAACGCAATATATGTGACAAACATGAGGCTATAATTATCCTTAGACATATATCATTTAAATGTATATATGGAATTTTACCTTTACTGTTCAAAATGAACACTTTTAGCAATGATGCATTGAATTGATCTAAAGTGACAGTAAAGAGATTTTTGATACATCAAAAGATGAACTTTATATAAGACGAAAAATCCAGGAAACATTTTGCATAAAAATTTAAGAAGCACAACTTTGATAGGGCATGAAATATTTCTGAAGGATCATGTGACACTGAAGACTGGAGTAATGATGCTGAAATTCCAGCTTTGCATCACAGGAATAAATTACATTGTAAATAATAATCAAATAAAAATCTTTTATTTTACATTGAAATAATATTTCACAATTTTACGGTTTTTATTCTGCATCCATTTCATCAAATAAATGCAAGTGTGCATCATACTTTCGTTTCATATATATATATATATATATATATATATATATATATATATATATATATATATATATATATATATATATATATATATATATATATATATTTTTTTTTTTTTTTTTTTTTTTTTTTTTTTAATTGGGTTGTTTAAAATCATGGCAACAACAAAACTTGATCTCTACCAGTGTTCATATCAAACGTATGTCTTCCTCACAAGCTCACTGGAGCTGACCTTTCAATTGTTTGCCGTCTCAGTTTGAGGTGAGTTTGAGTTCTTCACCCACTCCTTCAGACGCTGTTGAGCATCATTACTCTGTTTACTTGAAGGGAAAATTTTTGCATATTCTATTTATCACCTTCAAGGAATAAGTGAACCAAAACATCTCGACCTACAAGCTCATTGTTCAAACTGGGAATATCCAATTAAATTTAAACCTAGCGTTCTGTGTTTAGTGCTTGTTACAGAGGAAAACATCATCTCCTCTGGGTCCTGGGACTCTCTCTAGAATTGTATTTCAGCGTCTCGCAGGAGGAGTGCAGCATTAGTGGGCATCTTCTCTACCAAAATTGGGTCGTGTTAGTACTTGCCCTGATTTTAGGCTCTTTGACTCACTTCTGTCATTACCTCGTTTCCCAAAAACAGAGCCGCTGAAGAAAGAGTGAAAGGGAAAGCAGACACAACTTTGCATATTCATAGGGAGAATAGAAGGTAACACGGTGGAAATGGCTGGTGTTAATCCCATTGACAGTCATCCTGACACATCTTTTTATTATAATTGAGTAAATCAAATGTTTTTTTTTCCTTGTTGATAACATTTGGATATCTTATGCTTGACAAATTATATTTAATGTGAATTGTTAATGATGTCACTTCTTAATATGTCATTTAAAGTGACAGCTCACTGTTGTTATAAGACAGATAAGTGGAGTGACGGGGAAATTAATTTACAAACCCAAAAATAATATGAACACTATATTTTATTTTTTATATAAAATGTTATTAATCTTGCAAAACCCATATACATTTTTTATCTTAGCAAATTTTGGGTGTTTTCATGGAGGCGGAGTCAGAGAGTGCCCATCGAGGATGAAATGGTCACTGAATAAATTGGAACTGGGATGTTTTTACATAAAGAAAGTCCATTTACAATTTGATAATTTTTATTAGAATTTCTATGACTGACTCTATAGAATATACACAATATATAAAATATAAATTAATAATACATTTTAAATAATATATTTAAGCTAGCAAAATAAATAAATAAATAAATAAATAAAAATGGGGGGGGGGGTGCCTCCTTCATATGTTAATTATGTAATGTTAAAATATTTAATATTTTTTGTAATCTACACTAAATTTAAAAAAAATTATACAGTGATATAAATATTTATTATAATTAGATAAACGATAAAGTAGTTATGTCTGAAGATGACCCCCTTCAGATCCAAGTGGAAAGCCTGCACGAGTCTAATGTTGCTCATGCTTGACAAACCAAAATTCTATTAACAGTTGGCAGAAGAATAACACACTCAGACCAAATAATTATGGAATTTAAGAGATTAATTAAACTTATTTAATACATTCTTTCTGTATTTATAATCAAAACGGTTTTGTATACTTTTAATTTTTTTAATTCATTGTTCTGTTAATCACTATGCCATATTCACTCAACATTGCTGGTGGTATAACATCCACAAAACTGAGGTCACCTGGAGAGGTGAGGGTTCAGCGTCTGTCATCCACTGTGTGGCCCATTCCATTCAGTGTCTGCTCCAGAATAAATTTATGCACTGTTGACAGATGATGATGTCAGCAAATCTCTCAGCTTCACTGAATCAGTGGCTAAAATACCAAAAATAAAATACTATAGACTGAAGCATTAAAGTTAAACTTCCTTAAAGGAAATATAAAGGAACACAATAATCGTCAATACCCCAAAATGAAATTTCTGACATTAGAGCAACATACTGATTTGAACAACATGAGGGTGAGTTAGTAATGATAGAATGTAAATTGTGGCTTAAAAAAACCCAAAAACCTTTAAACACACAAATACCATAATCAGCAAATGCAGGTCAGAGACCAGCAACCTTAACGAGTTTATTGCATGTGTTTTCATCCACCTGTATCTGTTCATCTTTTCTTTTTGCTTGCTATTTTGCACTAAAGTGCGTGTTTGAAGACAGATTGCTAAGTATTTATTTGACTTTTTCATTATGTCCCATAAATTCCTGAGGAGATAACATTTTCTGGATACTTTGTTCTGGCCATAAAATCCCATAAGACATTGCCATTAGTGGAGTGTTGACATGAGGCATGCGACAGCTGATTGATGGATGCTAAAAGCCCGACACGCTGCAGCAGTTGCAAAATGAGAATGGCGAGAAAAAGAGAGACAGAGAGAGTTAAAGAAAGACAGTCCACACTCTCTTTGCAGCAGATAAGACGTCTTTGTTCTCTGCTGTCAGTGATACACGTGAAAGACTTTAGACAGAGCTGCATGGGTGGGAAATTAAAAACATCTCCAAATCTCTACTCATCCACTCAAAACAAAACGCCTGCATTAGCATTAAGTACAGCATCTCCTGCAACACATTAATCCAGCTCAGAAGGATTGTCTCACAAAACTCTGTTGTTCTGAAGATACGTTTGAGGTATTACGATAATTACTAGATTTTTATATGATCTGAATAAGATGGTGCTTGCCTTTGCAAAACCCGCTGGCATAATTTTAGGGTGCAGTGGTTTTTAACATGTTGCAAGGTTGTTTATAGGTGGTTAGTAAGGGTGGTTGCTAGGTGGTGCACATTTTATTGTCTTTAATATAATTTTTTTAAAGGTTTGATCACTTTTAAAGTTAACCGTCTAACACAAGCTACAATTTGAGGTGTCAATCATGTCTAGCACAAACAGTGTGAGATGAATTGCATGCCTAAATTTGTAGGTCAACCCAGAAATGAAAATTTGCTTACAATTTACATAGGCCATCTAAAAGTTTATTTCTTCATCAGAACAGATTTGTAGACATTTAGCATTACATCACTTCCTCACCAATGGATCCTATGCAGTGAATGGGTGCCGTCAGAATGAGAGTCCAAACAGCCGATAAAAACATCACAATACTCTACAAGTAATCTATACAACTCCAGTTAGAAACAAATTCATTACAAATTCATTATTTTGTTATTAGGTTAATACATAGTTAATTTTTATATTCTGCATATATTAAGGTTGTTTCGAATATTGCACCTGATTCATTTTAAACTAAGATGCTATCAATGCCAGGATATCCACAATCTGCTCTGAAAACACAAGGATTTTTATTGTTGTTTGTGAGTGAACCATTAGTAAACATACCGCCTGAGTCACACATCTGGAGTCAATTATGCTTCATTAGACAGAGTCTATCCATCATCACATGCAGCGGTTAATGGCTCTGGGATTATTATGTGTGTGTGTGTGTGTGTGTGTGTGTGTGTGTGTGTGTGTGTGTGTATGACTTAACACTGTAGCTCACACACCCTCAATGGAAGCCGTTTCCCATGGAGCTCAATGTAAATAGTAATCCTATCGGCTCTCAGCAGGGTGGCGTCGGAGTGTCTCCCCTGCACGGACTCCCAGCATGCACCTAGCTGGCATCAGGCCAGCGTCCTCCTCGAAACTCTGGTACCAGTCTGCGACCACAGGAGTGTAATCTAAAACAATGGCCAGGATCAATGGCATTAACAATAAATCAGTGATTCTAAAAATATGTTGATGTTCATCTACAATTTCATTGAACTCTTTATCCAACAAATGGAAATTCACCCGACACAGATGTCATCTGCTGCAGCGGAGGTATATGAACCACATTGTTCTGCTCATATGTCAGTGAGATTCAATATTCTTATATATATATTTATTTATATATACACACACATATATATATATATATATATATATATATATATATATATATATATATATATATATATATATATATATATATATATATATATATGAACACTTGTTACCATGTAAAATGTTGATAAGAGTAGCAATTTCCACAGTATTACAACATTTCCTGTTGTCACCTGTAACCCTCCATCAGTCTTTAGTGGTCACTCAGACTACGGCCCAGACAGCAGATGACTCATTTGTAGAGTAAACTGCCCCAGAGAGTAATATAAACCAGACAGAGGTCAAAACTCTGGCACATCCTGAGGGCGAAGGGCACATTGGGTCAGTAATAGGTCTGCTTTACAGACCTTGGTCAGTCTGGTGGATGGTCATCTTTAGTAAAAAATGCATTAATATAAACATTTCAGTAAGATTTTTATTAATACATTTAACAACAAGGACACATTCAATGGATCAAAAGTGACCATAAAGAGAGTTACCTCACATGAATATGTTAATAGATTGTGTGTTTTGTTTGGAATGGAAATATGAATAGTTTATTTGCAAAATCATACTTTTTTCACTTATTTCATTTAATGTCATAAAACTAGCAAGCTGTACCAGTAATACTGACAGTGTTCTGTAAACATGGTAATAAAGATGGGAAAAGTGGAGGAACAGACAAACCAATTCAATTGAATGAGTCATTTACACTGGATCATCTCCAATTTATTCAAATTCGTGACTTTGATCATTCAAGTTCAAGCGATTCACTAGCAAATAACAAATCATAAAAACACCAGAGCTTTCGGAACTGTCTGGATCAGTTAAACCATTGCATATGGTTGTGAGGGTGGTTGCAGGTCTGAGGTCTGTGTGATGCACTCTGGTGTTCCCCAGGGATCCGTTTTGGGTCCTTCACTTTTTAGTACTTACATTTTTCCACTTGGCCTACTTTTAAGAACACTTGGTCTTAACTTTCACTTTTCTGCCGATGACATTCAGATCTACATTCCATTCAAAACCTGGTGTCAATATGCCTGTCTTTTCTTTCTAAATGTTTTACTGGGATTAAAAAATGGATGTCTGAATCTAAACAGTGACAAGACTGAATGCTTATTGGGTGACCTCACCAGTAGCACAAAGCAGAGTCTGTTACCTTAAGTGTGGATGGATCTGCTTTACTTTAATGTTTCAAACTAAAAACATGGCCTAAATATTGATATATTTGATCCGCATGTTCTTAATAAAGTCAAAGCATCTTTTTTTCATCTCAGTAACATTGACAAATTACGTCCCATGTTGACTTTTTATGTGGCTGAAAAGTTAAACAACATTTGTTTTTTTGCGTATTGATTATTATAATGCTTTGCTGGCTGGAGTTTTAAAAGCTACCCTAAGTAAATTACCAGTGGTACAAAATTCAGCTGCCAGAATTCTGACTAGGATCAGTGCTAGAGAGCAGATCACACCTTTCTGGGAAAATAATTGCACTGTCTTCCTGTTAGTTATTGTATTGATTTTAAAATTCTCATGCTCGCTTACAAGGCCTTGAATAATTTGTCTCCTCAATATTTGTGTAAGCTTTTAACCCCTACACGTGTTCTATGCTCTTCTGAAGTTGGTCTTTTAACTGTTCAAACAACTCACCTAACAACTATATGAGTGATCAAGCTTTCTCTCCTTTGGCTCCTAAATCGTGTAATTCCCTGCCCTCTGAGATTAGGAATGGAGAATCCCTGTACTTTTAAATCGTCCCTTAAAACTTAATTTTTTATGGTAGCTTTTATGTGATTTATGTTATTATTACGTTGTTTTTTATTTCATTGGCATTGTATTGTTTGGTTCTTTACTGCTTGTATTGTTGTGTGTATCTTTTAACTTCATATTTTTATATGTATGTAATGTGCTTTGAGATACTTTTAAAGGCACTATATAAAATAAAGTTTATTATTGATTCAGTTCACTAATTATTTGATTCAGATCGGGCCCTAGGAGTGCGGATCGCAAATCATTTAGATCGGGACTTTAGAGCAGGTTCGTAGATCTTTTGGGTTCGCAATTCTTTTGATTTAGATCAAAACTCAATTGATTTATTGATGTAACTTCAGAGTGCCTATCCCAAATCTTTTGTCCTGATTTATTTTTTTCCTATTAAACTTAACAAAACATTAACCTCAATAAGACAGTAAAGTTTATATAAATATTATATATATATATATATATATATATATATATATATATATATATGTATATATACACATAAATGCTAAACTACAAATACCTTGCTAGCAATACAATGGTTAATTTATAGTTGACATGTTTTAACTATTAGTAACCATGTTTTTTCACCTTAAGAAGACATGAACATAGAGATTTTTACAGCTTGAAATTTAGTTAGCAGGAAACTATGGTTTCCAAAGTCGGCCATCACGTCTTAAGCTTTCAAGGCATATAATTTAGTAGGGACTCTATGACATATCCCTACCAATAACCAGTCACTACTAAAATGACCCTAGCAATAATTTTGATCAAACAATTAAAAGTCTGTTGTCTGCGGTTATGTCCCCACCAGTGCCAAAATCAAACCTACACCTACTCCGTCGCAGTCAGCACATCCAGAGTCTCAGGACCATTCTCCCTACACCTGCCCTGCGGTAAAGAGCACTGAGCTCATAGGGTGGGGTCTGGCTGTAAAATCCTGTGCTGACCTCAGACTAGGTACCTGCAGGGTGTAGCAGCAGTTCAGGTCACAGGGTCACGAGCTCTCATTAATCAACTTCCTGCAGTCTTTCTCAACATGTGTTTTCATTGTAGAGTCACAGCTCATCACACACACATGTGGATACAGGCACTCAAGCACTGATGGATGAATAACAAAAATGATTTGATGGATAAGGCAAACCTTTGCTGTTTAATAAATCAGTCAGTGCAAATTTGTGTCTATGAGTATGTACAACATGAAACCTCTTTATAAAGTGAAGTTTCCTGTGTCCTGTGACATGAAAATAAGTGTCTTGATTGTCTGAAGTGGCTCTGATGTGGTTTGTAAAGACAATAAGAACAGAGGGGTTTCTCCAACTACAGGTACTTGTGGCACTCCCAACACTTCTCACACTCTAACTATGTTTTTGTCCAATGTTAACAGATTTTTATCAACTATATTTTGTTTTGTTTTTTCATAAACAGTCAAGAACAAATATATTTTCAAACATGTCTCAATTTATCTGTGTGTGTGTGTGTGTGTGTGTGTGTGCTTGGGGTGAAACAACATTTTTTTTTTTTTTTAAAGATTACAATTGTTTTAATAAACATGTCTTGCTAAAAGCAAAGCTAGTATTTAATATGTATATATTATAATATAATTCATACATTAAATAATATACAGTATATATTTTTAATGTTTT
This sequence comes from Carassius auratus, assembly GCF_003368295.1. NCBI lineage: Eukaryota > Metazoa > Chordata > Actinopteri > Cypriniformes > Cyprinidae > Carassius > Carassius auratus. Next base: position 18,625 of record NW_020525902.1, read on the forward strand.
ATACTTCATGTAATTTTACAAAATTACTTTTATAATTTAGATCATACATTTTTTAAACATCAATAAAATCTACTCAGAAGACATTTGAAACACAAGGCATGAAAAATGAAAATGTTTAAATAAAAACCAAAATAAATCCACAATACTCCTAATACTACGACTACTATTGCCTATCATCAATTCCATAATATTTGTATTAATTTAAATATATTTGCATAATTTATGTACTTTATAACAATTACAGTAATGCTTAGATTATCATTTTAAAATATTTTTATGATGGATTTTCAGATTTTCAGATTACGAAATACAAATGGCATAAAAAATAAAATAAAATAAAAACATTTGTTTGCTTAAATAAAAATCAACCCTATGACATATTTCCAAATACACTACTACTACTACTACTACTACCACTACTACTTATAAATCCCCCTCAAACTGATATGCCCATGCATTAATTTCTCATTCACTTTTCATGCTGATCTGGCACATTCTTGCATTACAACTATAAGCAGGTATACACTCAAAATATTGACAGCATTTTTAAACGGGGGAGAAAGTTCTTTCTGTGAAAGTCATTACGGTGAGTGTATAAACAGACCAGAAAGAGATGGACAGATAACCTCAGATCACCCTCTGCTATTGCAAACCCATCCACTGACTGTGGTATCAAACACAAACCTGGTACTATATGCTGACATCTCACTCTTTCTTTCAGTTATTCAAAAAAATACAAATATTTCAGACACCTTGGAAAAAGGTAGACATCCTCATAAACGAAAACAATTTTGTAAATATAAATGAACAGCTTTGTTCTTATATAACACGCAGTAGTTCACATTAGGTTGTACATTTGTTCACAGAGACATCTGGAATTTATACATTTCTACTAAACAAAGAACTTAATTTTATCTCAAATTTTAGGCCATGCATTTACATGCTACAGTGAATCTAAGCATGGTTCTGCGCTTCAACCCTAGGCTTTGTAAGTGCACTGAAGCTTTTATTCAAAAGGTGTTTGAAATCACAGCTTGTCCCCACAGCGGGAACCCCTGTCCAAACAGTCAGAGGACAAATCCCCTCACTTCCTGCACCATAAGGCACATTCTCCACGGCAACCCACAATGGAAGCTTTAGAGGGACACATTTACAGAGTGCTTAAGGCTAGTACAGTCCAGCCTAAAAGTATAGAATGCCTAGAATTAGGACCAAAGTCGTAATTTTAAGTCATGGTGAAAATTTAGGACACATTTAAATATTTTTTTTTTACATTACTGCATGTATATCTTCTCTCTTACAAGTAAACTGTTTTGACCACTGATAGCTGGAAATGTCTGATATGGCATAAAATAAACACATGTACAATAATACACAGTTTATACTCACTTTACTTTTGCACAAAAAAAATAAAAATAAAAAAAATAATAATAATAATTATATATATATATATATATATATATATATATATATATATATATATATATATATATATATATAAATATGCGGAGCATAAGAGACTTCATTCAGAAACATTAAAAATCTCAGTTATTTCAATCATTTGAAATCAGTGTGTGTGGAAAAAGTTAAAACGTCCTTTTGCAGTGTGTTAGAGTTGTAATTTAACTGTTCTACAATGGCAATAATTTAGCATGGTAATTATTTCACCAAGCTCTCATAGTCAGTCACCTGTAACTCGGCTAGTAGCAGTTTTAGTGGATTTGGTCACTTACATACAGTTTATTTATATCAGACTATGCACAATGCACACGCTTACTTTAATCTATGCATTTAAAAATATGCTCTGAGACAGCAAAAACCTGAGGTGAGATATCTTGCAGCCCAACATGTCAGGAACATTTAGCTACCACACACACACACACACACCAGCATTAATGAGATCAGTTTAAATGGCAGCATGAGGTCAGTGTTTTAGACACAAGCAAAAACACTCATTAGATTACACGAACACCTCTTACAAAAGCTATTTACCAGGTGCTAACAGGCGGCTAACGTTTTCTACCAATGAAATATGTAAACAAACAAACTAATTTGAATGTGAGGAGGAATACTGCTGGTTAGTGCTGGTCTATTTAGCAGGAAACTATCAATCCCAAGATGCTAAGATTGTTGAGCTCAAGTAGGCTTGAGATCTAGACCAGAGACGTGACTCTGACTGAAGGAAATTTATCACTGTCAGCTGTCTTAGTCATGGGATATAGAGCAGTGCTTTAAGTGGCCCAAAAGAGGTGCTGGTACTCTATTATAGCCAACAAAAAATTCTTTTCTGTTTTTGTTCTTGTTTTTGATGACTCCTCTCATCCCCTGAGGTATACAACTATATTGAAGGGGTTTTATATACAGCAGTCAACAGGCGACCTTAATAATAAATCCTTTTATTATTTTGTGGATTTGCTTGAGCTAGAAAGAACTACTGAACACAAATAAAATGTGCAAAAGGATTTTGAATAACTCCCAAACTGACTCAAATGATTCGCAAACCCGCTACGAACTCTCGAATTGATTCAAATGATTTGCGATCCCCAAACTGACTCAAATGATCCGCGAAGCCGCTCCGAACTCCCGAACTGATTAAAATGATTCGCGATCCCGCTCCGAACTCTCGAATTGACTCAAATGATTCGCGATCCCCAAATTGACTGAAATGATTCGCGAACCCGCAACGAACTCCCGAACTGACTCAAATGATTCGCGAACCCGCTCCGATTCCTCGAACTGATTCAAATGATCCGCGAAGCCGCTCCGAACTCCCGAACTGATTCAAATGGTTTGCGATCTCCAAACTGACTCAAATGATTCGCGATCCCACTACGAACTTCCAAACTGACTCAAATGATTCGCGATCCCCAAATTGACTCAAATGATTCGCGAACCCGCTACGAACTCCCGAACTGACTCAAATGTTTCGCGAACCCGCTACAAACTCCCGACCTGACTCAAATGATTCGCAAACCTGCTACGAACTCCAGAACTGACTCAAATGATTCACGCTCCATACTCCGAACCTGGAAGAAGCTCTGAAAAGCGGCAGCCTAGGCAAAGGATTAAAACCTCTATTAAAACAGATGTCCAAATGAACTTACCAGTATACTAAAATCAGGTTCTGAGCTCACAGAGAGGTGGCAGTACGCTCAAGAGCTATATTTGGAAGTGGCGGTACTAAGTACTGGTGCATACTGCCTACTTAAAGCACTGATATATAGAGGCTTAATAATGTTTGGGTTACTAGGGAAACCTTCTCTCATGTCATATAGTAAGCCTTTTATTTTGCCCATGACCCCTGGTCCAGTCTTACTAATTAAAGATGGCATAATTTAAAGCAGTAATAAAAGTCCAGTTGCAGACATCAGATAAAATCAATTCAAGAATCAATAGCAGTTGAGCTAAATCTGCTTCTTATTCATTTGAACATCAATTTCCTGTTTGGAGATGAGCTTCACAGTCAGTCCTACTTTATGGAAGTGATAAAGTGACTGCTGGTGTGAATGTGTTTCTGTGCTGGAGCTTCATTTGGGTTAGCAGCTGTTTGCATGTGGCCATCTTTTGCATCCCGAATAATCAATAGCACTCAATATTGAGCACTTTAGCCAAAGGTTGCTCGTAAAGACACTTAACAAGGTTCTAGCTATAAATACATAGTATGTCTTTTATTATTTAATTTTATTTGTGTTACACTGGTTAATTAAGTGTTGTTTCCATCTTCCAACAGATGCAAAACCAAATAAATCCTGCAATTATGCAGTGAACATAATCTACTGTACCTCCATTATCTGTAGAGAATATATATTGTATATATTTATTTATATTAAACTCTATTTATTGCTTTATTTACAGTGATTTTTAAATATTATTTCCAACATGGATTGCACAATATATTACTATGGAAGCCTGTTTCAAAACTGCTTTATAACTAGAAAAGAAAGTGAAAATGTTGACGAAGTACCATTTTAATGTTGAAGAAGTTTCTTATACTCACAAAAGCTGATAAAAAAAAAACACAACATAACTTTTAAAATGTGAATATTTTTTAAATGTAATTTAGTCTTGTGATTGCAAAGCCGAATATCCAATAGCCATTACTCAAAAGCATTTATTTTAAACGGAAAGCTTTTGTAACATCATCACTGTTTTTATTGACATCTTTAGTCGATTTAATGCATCCTTGCCAAATAAAAACTGAATTCAAAATTTAGTGCAAATACAAATAGTTATCAGAAACAGTGAAACTAAATATTAAACCACAATACATAAATTAATTTCTTAGCTGCATGACTACAATATAGATTAGTATACGTTATAGTTGCAGGATATTAATATTCTTTTTAATTGGAAGCAGAATCAAGCCAAGACTGAAAAATAATATAACATTTTTGCTGATCCAAATCTTTTGTAGTTGTTTTCAACTGCAAATCTTTCCACACGATTACAATTCAAAGACATATCTAGACTTTTAGTTTTAACCACAGTCAGAAGGATCTCTCCTGCAGTGCCACATTATCATCTGCTCCTTAAACACACGACCACATACCTATGCAGTTTTATCAGACGGCCCCACACTGAGGCGCAAAGGACAAACACGGCAGATCTTCACCCCCCTCAGAGAGAAAAAACAACCCATCGGACAAACCAGAACCATGTGTTAGGGAATCTGGAGAAAATCAGCTCTGAAAGCGGTTTGAGGGCCTGTTTACACTCGTATTTAAAAGCAAAGTGGGCCATTTTTGCACCACTAGTAGCACCAAACAAGTTAAAGAATAAACTCAACAAGTAGCATCACTCCAAACTAGGCTATAGGTTTATTATTATCGAAAAAAGAAATAGATTACAATTCCATTTTGTGCCTCTAGTCACATAGATATCGCACACTTGATCTTGAATAGTAAACAGGGCTTGTATATGACTCTTTATAACTTCCACATGTCTGGACTCTTATCTCAGCCCTGCAAACAAATCAGCAAGCAGGAACATGACATACAGTCATCAACAGTCAAAGCAGAATATGTTAAAAACACATACCAGAAATCATATGGGAGATTAAGAGGCATTCAGGGAGACGACAGGGTTCCTCATCTGCTCATAGAGTCAACTGTCACATATTGTAGTTATGAATATGACAGGGAATAGAGGAGTTTGGGAAGTGGCTTACGCTCTGTGAGTTTGACTCGGACGGGAGGAAACTCTTTCTGCCTCACTGACATTGAAAAGTTCATATGACGCAATGACATTTGACTAGCATGGCTCTTTTTGTCTCTGTGAATCATGTGGATTTGTAATGTTATGTAAGCCGGTTGTTGATTTCTCAGTTTCTTCTGAAATGAACAATGCAGTGATGAAAATCTAATGATGTTGTGGCCAGAAGCGAGACAATAAATCAGCTGAAACAACAAAGGGATGTCTGCAACCAACAAAAAAAATGACAGAAAACAAAAATGAAACAATAGATAGATAGAACGATAGACAGGATGATGGATAGACAGAACGAACGAACGAACGAACGATAGATGGATGGATGGATGCCCTGCTGGTCCACATGAGTTTAATTAAAGACAGGACTTTTAATAGCCCCTACAAAGACAAACAGGAGTCACAGAACTGATCACTGTCTGGCACCACACACACACACACACACACATACACACACACACACACACACACACACACACACTACATGCTCTCTTATGTCATCTGTTTCACCTGCACCTTGTGTCAACATAGCATCGTCAAGACAGTGTCTCTTGGCTATTATGGAAACCAAGTGTCCACAAAAGTATACGTAACCTGAAATCAGCTTAAATACACATGCGAAAAATGTGATACCGAATCAAAGAACAAGTAAAAAGGTTTCTCTGAGGGTTAGTGAATAAAACTAGCTCATCATGAAAACAACTGAAGTCAACGGAAAGTCCCCACGTCGACAGAAAACAAATGTATGTCTGAGCTCTGGAAAGCTGTTAAGTTTCACTAACCGTATTGCTTTGTCTGCTCAACGTCTTTTAGCATGAACCACGTCATTCGCTGGTGATATTGCATTTTATAATCCAAGATAAATATCCTTGAGAGGTTGGACTGTTTGCTGAAACATCATCAGAAGATCAAATACAGCTCTGTGATGATGGGGGTTTCTTATGATTATGACTGAAGTTAAATCGGACGGTTAAGAAATACATCATTTGAATGTCACAATTTAATTAATAGAAATTTATGGCTAATTGTTCATTTGCCTGAGTGTCTCTTTTGACCTTTTATTGTAGTTTTATGAGTTGTGATTTACCATCCCCACTCACGCGCATCATTACTGAACTTTTTTTTTTTTTAATCAAGGTCAAATGATTGAAACCAAAAGGTCATAGGAAGCTGCAGTGATCTCAGACAAAGAGATAATCATTCTACAGTATCTGGAGGACTCTTGTTTTCAAACACCCTGGAAGACAGATGGAGCTTTATGTTCGTTTTGGACGCCAGCAAATACACACAATGCGACACTGTGGCCCTCTAGTGGAGAAATGCAGTATTAAAATCATTCCTTTGCAGGACGTTTTGAAATGCAAAAATAACATATAGGAGTATTTCTGTTGTAATTTAAAGAATCTTTAAAAGGGCAAAGCAGACATTCAGACATAACTTAGCAAGGAAATATCATCAAGCCTGATTGTATGGGAATAAACAGTCATTGCTCTGTGAGGGAGTAAAAGTTTGTTTACAACTTGAGGTTAATTTTGATATTTTTAACCTTCTTGAAATTTTATTAGATGAGATGAAATGTTAGAGTGAGACTAACAAGTAAAACAAAACATTAGAGCTGAATAAAAACACATCGCTTAATTTACTTATGTTTGTTTTGTGGAATAATTCCCTCCAAAATAATGTCACTTCCTGTTGAATGATGTCATTATTATTGAGGTCAGCCCAAATTGACATCTGCTCAAACCAAAAACATTTTAAACCTGATTTTGTTTTGAAAAATAACTGACATAATCTCGACATTTTAAAATGAATGTTAAAATCAGTGTAATATTTTATCCAAATATATTAAAATGCATTGCATAGAATAGTCAATAAAAACTACTATAGCCTGCCCTACATGTTATAAAAACGTACAATATCGCTGAATAATAAAAGACGGGATGTAAATAGTGTGGTTTCCAGCCATGGAGAAGTAAATATGAAAATGAATTTGTCACTTTTAAATGACAAATTTAAAATATATGGGAATATCTGAAAGGATTTTTTTTATTTCTCCATGCATGCAGTTTCAGTAAAATGATTAAAAGATAGAAATAATGGAAACTGGAAATTCATTATTGACAGCCACAAGTCAATTACATGAATAATAACATGAATGTTTAAGAGAAGAAAAAGAGAGAAGAGGAGGAAATAAATGCAATCTGTTTCCCCAAATTTTATTCAAACCTGTCAATGTATCATGGTGTTTAATGATAACGTTTTCATCTGAATTAACTGATTTGGTCCAGCTAATAATTCACTGTATCCAGTTCTCTCTAAAGAAATAGGACCCAATGCGATGAAACAAAAAACAGCTGTAGACTACCGCTCTCACAGAGCCTGTTCTCTTGTAATGCCTTTGGTTTTTACTGAGAGTTGCACGTTGAGATATTGCCCTTTACTCAGAAATACAATTGAAATACAATAGATTGGCAGTGTACACTGTAAAAAATTATTTAGCAGTTTAGTTGTTTCAATGAATTTTTTTATGTTGACACAACTTGCAGTTACTGAATTTGTTCATTCAACTAAAAATTTTAAGTTTTCAGTGTCTCAACTAGTTTGAAAGTTGACTGAACTAGGTCATTTGTCCTCATAACTTAAAAAAATTTGTTGACTCAATTCAATAGCAATATCACGTTCACAACATCACTTATCGCGAGATCTCGTCATTCTCCTGAACGCTGTTGAAGAGAGAATAAGGTCGTCAGCCATTCTAGTCAGTTTTTCCTCAAAGTTTGGACATTTGACTAGAATACAACTTTGGTAAGTAAAATATTCGTATTTATTGGCTTAATGTGTAAAATTACATTTGTTGTCTCAGAAGAGTAAGTATTGTTTAAAGAGTCGTATATTCTGTATGTAAGTTACTGTATGTAAATGTTCGTTTCGCGGCACTCTGAAGCCTCAAAATACAGGCGGTTCCACAGTATTCTCCTTATAAATATTAAAACAGATATTCTCCCATGCGGGACAGCGGAGCTAAACTTATGTGGAGCACGATAAAAATACAGTTTGTATGTATTATTTGAGCCCAGGGCTGCGTTAGAGGCCGTGCAAACAGAGCGCGAGAGCTCAACGCAGATCACTGTATGGATTAAGAACGGCGGGAATAAAAAAAAAAAAAGGAACTGCTCTAAACCTGACAGCGTAATACATTCGTCAGAATATACATCGATGAAACATTAGGAGATAAAAGAAGATTCCTACTCGAACTGTGTCTTTTCTGCATGTTATAAGGGAAACAAATGAGCACCATAGATGAGCACCTCCCTCAGAGTTCTTCTGGAGCGCGTAACTTAACTTACATTTGATATCGCTGACATAAACTTAGTTCTGATGATTTTTTTACAGTCTACGGTTCAGATGAAGTTCTGAAGGTAGCGTTACAAACTCTTCTTTCAGTTTTCTGAAGTAAGGTTAGTCATTCAAGTGCCTCGCTAGAACCTAGAACCCAGTGTAATACTGCGTGAATATCTGTTTTTATATAGTCTATGGTGAATATACGGTCATAAGTAAATTGCGTACGTTTAAATCTATATATTTTAGAATACAAGTAATAATATCATATATCTTGTATAAATAGAGATACAATAACGATCGACACAAATGTGTTAAATTTCCTTTTATTGTGTTATAATTATGTGTTGTGTCATTTAAAAGCATTGTCTGGATGGTATAGTTTGTCTTTGGCATTTAATACAAACTTGTCAATACATTTGTCTTTCTCTGTAAAGATTTATTTATATGTATGTTTATTATTTTACAGTGTTTTAACATGTTTTTGTATTTTTCATGTTTATGATATTTTTGAATGACTGAAGATTCAGCGCAGAATTCAATAATCCTGTGGATGGACCACAGCGAGTCCTTTTGCAGTTATCCATCAAAAAGATATGCAGACATAATGGAAATGGCATTTACATTGTAGAGCTTGGACGAAGTTGTAAGTAAATTTATTTATTTATAAATGCACATTTATTGGAGTCTATATGCTTTACAATTGTAAGGCCCTGTTTAATGCATCCCTTTGTTTTTATTAAAGCACACAGGCTCTGCGCAGGAATTCATCAAGGACATGACTGCTGGGATTACGCTTGTGGATGACCAAACTGAGCACCATCAGTCTGCAGTGATGTGATCCAGGTAAAAGAAGAAGAAGAAATCTGGGTGATCTGGGGTTGTAACTCGTTGTTAGACGATCTGTGTACTGTGTTAGACGATCTGGGACTGGGACTAACAGAAATAAACTAATTCAGGTTTAAAACAACTTGAGGTTTAGTAAATGACAATTTTCTTTCTTTTTCTTTTTTGGGTGAACCCTTTATGAAAATGTAGATATTTGCATTGGAAAACAGCTTCAAAATTTAGAGAACATAATTTGACATTATTTTCCCCAGTCTTATTCCTTGAATTTTCTATAATTGGTATTTAAAATGTCTTTATAAAGTGTTGAATTTATCTTCATAAAACCACCAGAAACCCTGTTTATGGACATAGCCATTCTTTATTATTTTGCTGAATACTGTTTTGAATCCTGAAAAATTTTCAGTTCTAGCATATTGGCCATTAGCAACTTTGCTTAAAGGATTGTTTCACCAAAAAAATTTAATTAGGCCCTGTTTTACTCATTCTCAAGGCACCCTATGTGATTTTCTTCTTTCAGACGAATCTGATCTGAGTTGAATTTAAAATTGTCCTGGCTCTTCCAAGTTATTTAATGGCAGCAGACAGGTGTGTTTTTTTCTCAGCAGTCCAAAAATAGTCAAATAAAATGCACCCATCCATCAATAAAACGTGTCTCACATGGCTCTGGGGGGTGAATAAACGCTTCCTGTCGCAAATCGATGCACTTTTTGTAAGAAAAATATCCATATTTAAAAAGTTGTAAACACTTTTTTTTCTCTTCCACTGACTATCATACGTGCAAGCCTAATTTTGTGATTCTACTTTGTGATTGCCGTATTGTTGTCTCCTCCGCTCTTCCGTGTTCGTCACTAATCACCGGTGCATGCATGACCCCTATGTCCTATTTTCATCCACCCGGAATGGCTCTTACGAAAGTGAGAGAAAAGGGTTTAAATAGGTTTTGAATAACATTTTAAATATGTATTTTTTTTTATTACAAAAACACATGGATTCGCTACAGGAGGACATTATTCACCTCTCAGAGCCATGTGAGATACTTTTTATTATGAATTGATGCACATTATTTGACTACTTTTGGACTGTTGAAAAAAACACCCACCTATTGCCATAAATATTTTTTTATATAATCCGACTGGATTTGTCTGAAAGAAGAAAGTCATACACACCTACGATGCCATGAGGGTGAATAAAACATACATGGGTTAACCAACCCTTTAGGGCCATTTCATAGTCAACGCATCTGTAGGCATACGTGTCCCCGAGGCTACGCATCGTTATGCTTCGGCCGCCATTATGCGTCGGTGTGTAGCCAAATGTGTGGTCCTAGTTTTTGATACGCGACGTGCCGATTCACGCAATACTATGCGTTGTCGGTGGGGGCGACATTGCAAGTATTGTACATTAATTCAAGTATATTGTGTTTACAAAAGAAGAAGGTATACAATGAATTGAATACAATGGCGGGCGAAGAGGAAAAATTATACGAACTTATACATATTCATCCACATTTATACGATAGTTCATCAGCAACAGAATACACTCCTCTTCAGTTGCCATTGTAATCTGAATATCACGCTAGCGTTTCTTGCTCGCGTTTCCCGCGTTGACTATGAAACGGCCCTTAGGAGTCATGCTTTACTCTGAACATGCAGTGCAACAGACTATTATTTAAAAGGAATACCTATTTACACCAATATATTTTATGATCATTGTATAAATGGTGTGACAGATTAGACACTTAGAATCAGATTAAGAAAAAAAACCTGAATGTTGTATTGGTTTGTCACATTTTATGTCATTCAGAAATCATGTAGAATACCAGTGAAGAAAATAATTTCCCCCCATTTTTAGAATAGTTGGTTCTGGGGGTGTATTTTACACTTATCTTCCTATGGGAATTTAAACTCTTTGTGTTCAGCAGAACAAATAATTTAGTACAGGCTTTTAACAGTTTAATACAGGATGTTATTTTGAATGTTTCTAAACGAAACCGTTGAGGAGCACCATTTCATTTTGACTTTCATTTTTGGTTACATTTTTCTAAATATCTTCCACTTGAAGGTGAATTAGACTTTGCATTAATTGGTAGCTGTGCTTTTAACAAAACACACAACTTTAATAGTGTATGTACATATGTGTGTTCGTTTATAAATTTATTAAGTAATGTAATATTTTTTTTTCTTTTCCCAGACATCCAGTGACATTAAGGATGTTGAGAAAGAAATTGAAGAGGGCATTCTGATTGTAACTGAGGAACAGCAATGTGATGTGCTTCCCAAGGAATAACCAACATTGGTCTCATTTGGACATCCTGTCATCACTGACATCTCCCATGTCCCCAAGGCATATGGACTCCTAATGGGTCTGCATGCAGAGAACATCCACTACCTCCAGCGCATTAAATACACCATCGAGGCTCTGCAAAAACTTGTGAAGACCAGCTGCTCCCACCGTGTGCTCGCTACAGCGGCAGGAACTGTAGGTGTGGGGGAGTGAATGTCCAGCGCTCTCTCCACCCTCAACACCACAAATAAGGTGTCCTTGAGCAAGGCACAACTTCTCCCCGGGTACTGCAGCATAAATGGCTGACCACTGCTCTGGGTGTGTGTTCACGGTGTGTGTTCACTGCTGTGTGTGTGCACTTTGGATGGTTTAAATGAAGAATGTCATGTCACTTTCACTTTTCATGATGTGTCCATCGGCTCCACCGCACTCTTTGTTAAAAAGTAGTGTTTTTTTTTTTTTTTTTTTATAAGGAAAGGTTCTTTTGTGCCTTTCACTATATAGAATGTACATTAAAGTTTACATGTCATGACTTGGAATATGCATGTTCTCATGTAAACAAATTTTTCACCTCTCATTTTCTTAAACAGTATGTACACATTTTCAGTATGTAGCATTATGATGGGGGACGAGTTTGGAAACTTTCAAGATCCTTCTGATGTTAACACTTCTGTCTGGTCATGTTGTGCTATGAAATTTAGAATCTGATTTAGATCTTTGTGCTTCCATGTGCATTCATTCCATTAATATCTTATTATACAGAAGTACAGTATACTAATTTTTTGTAACTAATTGTGATATTATATTACATATATCTTGGTTTCTCATTTTGACCATGACTTGCATTATGGTGGGGGGAGTGCATGTGAACTTGTGCAGGGTTAATATGCAGAGTTCAACCTTCTGATTTTCATATTGCGTTATGAAATTAAAAACAATCCCTGTGGTTTTGATCTGATGAATTGAAATGCAACTATTTGTTTCTCAATCCCATGCCAATGTTATTTATTATACATCACACTTTCAAGTGTCAGTTCAGATCTTTAGACGTGTGTTTGTATTTTGCATTTTTTGTTTTGTTTATCAATTATCAGTTGATGTGTTGACAGCAAATTGCTTGTTCAATTTAAATGTGAATGAAAGTGTTGTCTCTATCATTAAATAAATTACATTAAAAAAAGTGTTTTGTCATCTTTATTTAAACATTTAAGGCAGTGGAGTAACATTTGTTTATGATTATTGATCGAAGTAAAAAAAAATCCCTGTTGACACAACATGATTTAGTTGACTGGACTAGAAAATAATAGTCAAGTCAACTTAAAGAAATTTGTTACCTGGACTAACTCCACTCTAGTTTGAAGTTGTTTCAACAAGATTTTTTTTGTCAAGATAACAAAAAATTTTTAGGCAGCGGGGTAACAAAATATTTTTAGTTGACTCAACAAATTCTTTTTTACAGTGTAAGTATTCACTCTTAAAAAAAATCAAATGCAGTTCATTATTACTTTACCTCTGCATAATATTATTAAATATACAATATATAGGGACATCAGCATCGATTCAACAGTTTAATCAGTATCAGAAAGCATAAAGGCGAAGTGTGTCACCTCTGAACAATTAGTGGCACCAAATGGAAAAATGACCAGTTTGAGAAGCCAGTAACCAATGATGTGGGTTTGACTGATGGACATGTGTTCAACAGCGAACAATCATTTTTCAATTCTATTGGCACAGAAATGAAACACCTGACCTTTAATTAACAGATGTTAACTGGAGTCTGGTAGAGTAGCTAAGGGTGAATACATGGATATATGCTAGTATGGAGTCTCTTTGTATGCATACATGAACAGGTACAAAGACACAGCGTAGCATCTACAATCCCTCCCTGAACCAAAAGTGACGCAAATGGAGGAGTCTTTACTGGAACAGAATTAAGAGGATTATAACTGCAAATTTACAAAGGTTTGGATAATCCGACCTGCATGAACTTGATTTACAAAGATATCCAAGAAGAAACAAAGAACAAAGAGAGGAAGACTTATTTCTGGAAGAGAGGAAGTTAAAGCGACAGAGACAAGAGAGAGAAAGAGAGAGAGAGAGATTTGAGAATTTTGAGATGTTTAGACCCTCTGTTCTTTATAAACTGACATCATATGCAAGAAATAACAGAAGGGGAGTAAACAGCTGGATGATACATCATGTGAGTGTGTGCAGACGTTAGAAGAGTCTGGCTTTCTTCTTCAGTTCATTCCGTTTCCACAGAGGTAACCTGTCGAATTCCTGAATTGCCATCCCAAAGATTTCAAAGAACGTCTCCGGAGCCAGATGGCGCTAGAAATTCAGGAGAAAAAGAAGAAAAGGGAAAAATCACTCCAAAAAGTCTTGTTATGATTATTAACTTATACAAATTCATTAAGGGGTAAAACAAGAATGGCAAAGCCTAATGAAAAAGAACAACGGTGTCACGTTGCTTGTCATACTCTACAGCTGGCTTTTCAGTATTGTGATTTTTTCAATTTTATTTAAATTCACTTTTTCATTTTATTCGTATTATTATTTTTTTAATCCTGTGGTGGAAACTGGTATCCATATGAAATTAATAAATGAAACGGGTAAGATTTCTGCACTAAAAAAAAAATCACGTCATAGTTTAGGCTATTTTTAACAGTTTGCATCTGTTTGATTTTAATTTAGATATTTTCAAAATGCAATTATTCAAATTTCTTATAATCAGCATAGATGTGTTTACATTTAATTTAAAGTGAACATATTTAAAATCTGGCTAAATCTTGAATCTTTGTTTAATTATTGGGTTTAGTACTATTCCAGAAAGTCCTTTCCTATCGATTTATTTGTGTATTATGTTTATTAGTTTGCTAATACCGTGTTAAATCTGTGCAATCCAAATGGGTTGAAATTTAGTATGCAATTTAAATCTTCAGGCCTAAATATTTTTCTGAGTGGGCATTTTGGTTACATCATCACACAGTGTTTTGTGGCACAAATACTTTGAGAAATTACCTCTAGTCTGGTTCTGTCCACATCTCTGGGCAGTTTGGAGCGACTGCGGCTGGTTACCACAAGCATTTCATATGGATATACCTTCAAACAACATGCATCAATCAGTACAAAACATTCAAACTCTCCACAAACTCTTTTTAATGTCTGAAATGGAGGGTCTAATAAATCAGGCAGCATAGTTGCATTACATCCAAGTAAATCGCTGAATGCTGAACAGCCTAATAAGTGAACTCATATTCAACATTAGATAATTTTATGCTAGTCTATATGTTACACTTACTTTTGGTTCCAGCATGTTGGGCATAGACACTCCTCTGTCCATTCTGGAGGCTGGACGGTGGCCATCATGCATGGGCTAGAAACAAATCATTAATAGCAAGAGAACATGAAGCCAGTACTTTAAAGAGATGTCAACTGTATCTTTCAATCTGATGTACAATGAATGAATATGAAGATTACATATTAAGGGTGCAGTAAGGATAAATGGAAATACACATTGAGTGATTTAATCATATCTACATACCTGAAACTCTGTTAAAAAGAAAATAAAAAAAGATTTTAATTTTTATGTCCATACATTCAATCATACTGTATTCAATGTACTATATGATGCTTTATCATCTATATGCATTATACTACTCCCACAATATACATGCGTACATGTGATTACTGTTGCTCTCATTACAAATGAATGCATGTAATTAAAGTTCATTTAAATTAAAAACTGATAAACTAACCTCTCATCCCACCACATACATCTCCATAACTGTTATACTGAGTGAAATCAGTCGACTGAGGCTGGAGCAAAATATACAAAAGACAAAATGGGTTCAATGACCTATCTTTTATCATTATTAGATAATATTATACTAAGTAATATTAAATACTGGGCGACAATAATAAAAGCATCTTACCCGATGCAGTCCAATACGCCCATATCCAGGCAGTGAGCCTGTTTTAGAGGGTGAATTTCTATCTGCAAGTTTTATAACATAGTACACATTTACTATGAAAGAAATGGGTTCAGTAATTCACACGCTCAGAAAAAAGGTACAAAAAGCTGTCATTTTGGCAGTACCTTTACAAAAGGTAAACTTTTGTACCTTTTAGGTACTAATATATACACTTTAGGTACTACTATGTTTCTTTAAGGTACCAATATGGACTGAAAAGGCTCAGCACCAGTGACAGCTTTTTTACCTTTTTTTTTCTGAAAGTGCACATATATGTGTAATTGTAAAAATGATATCATTATTAATTTTGAATGTACTTTTAAAATTGATTTTAAATTAAATTAATTACAATATACATATTTAATATGTATTTAATTCAATTAATTCTGGATAGTCCCCCCGACAATGAAACTTCTGCAATTATTTAACTCCCCTAATGCATTCCTTTCTTCTGTGTGGTAAACAACAGAAGTTATCTTGAAGAAGTTTGTAATCAAACAATTTAGACAAATTTTTATGCAAATGTAAAATAAAATATATTCATAGAACTGTTTCGAGTCCCACTGACTTTCACTGTATTTTATGGCCATCTTATGGATGTCAGTGCCGTTTTGTTTACTAACATTTCTCAAAATATCTTCTTTTGTGTTCCACAGAAGAACAAAATGCATGCAGGTTTGGAACGACATGAGGGTTAGTAAATAACAACAAATGTATCATTTGAGCATGCATTCGAACTACCCCTTTAAATCCAGATTCAAATTGTGCATCCTATTTGCTACCTCAATTGAAATTCAGGAATTCAGCTGGAACTGTAAATTCTCAATTATATTCTGAATGGCTCACAACCGTTTCTGACTGAAGAAAGTCAAGACCTAAAACATGAATGTCTGATGTGCAATGTATTGTACTGAGGAGCATTACTGCTTCCATGTTCGTAGCGCTGTGCTGACAGGCTCCGTGCATGATGCTCTCGGATCATCTCTTTCTCCATCTCCTCCTTAAGAATCATTTTCCCCAAACCAGATTGGATCTGGAATCAGAAACAAGAATCATTTTAGACTTTGAATTGCATCGTTGAGCAGGTTGCATCAACAGACATCTCCAGACCTTGTTGAGATGTTCCTCCTGAATCTGTCTGCGTTTCTGGAGCTCCTCCTCATCCTCCTCTCTTGACCTTCTCCTCCCGTCGGTTCCTGAGCAGGACAGCAACAGCAACAGCCACACAAACATATGAATAGGACACATTCACACACACACAAACGTATAAATAAAGGATGGACAGCTAATGCAAAAGACTGAGCAGAAAGCCAGTCTATGTTTTTATACCTCCTGATACTTACAGAGCTACAGTTTACAGAATAGAAATTAAATAATCACAAGAAAAATGATTACACAGTAACACATGGACAAGAAAGACAGAAAGAAACACAAATGTTTGAAGTCAATCTCTGTATTCACCCAGCTAAAAAATATGTTCTAATTTAGTTATGAAAAATGATATTTCTGAATGGTATCTGAACCCAGTTGTTGAAAGGTTTTTTTTAAACAGTTTTGAAAATGTTATTATGGGAAAGTTAGTTTTAAATGTTCTCTGAACATTCTGAAACAAGTAACATTAAAAAATGTTTGATGAACGCCCAAATAAAATGTTTGAGAAAACGTTTAATGAGCGATGTATAAATTATGTTTTTGTGCTAATGTTTTGAGAATATTATTAAAGACCAGGTCACTTTGAACAAATGTTCTATTTGCATTACTGGAAGAATGTTTGGTCATAACTTTGAGAGAATCTTGACAGAATGTTCTGAGAAGATTCTCTGTTAGCTGGGCGATTTCATCCTTTTTTAATGTTAAACTATTTTTTTTTTGTTTTTAAGAAATTTTAATGCCGATTTAGCATAAGAAAGATGCTGTGTGTGTGTGTTTAATGGAAAGAACAGCATCATTCGTATTAAACTATTAATACCTAAAACACGAACACTGTATGAAAACATACAGATTTACTAAAAAAAAAAAAAAAAGTGTCAATAATTGTAAAAATCACAAGCAATTTCTGAGTGAAAATGTTTCTAGACCACTTTGTTTTTCAGAGCAGAGCAGAAGCAGTAACATTAGCATTTTATTTTTTCTATAAAAATCTGTTAATGCATCTGCTTTTAATCCTCAGATCAAGGTTAGAGTTCACTGAAAAATGTTAACTTTTTTTTTTTTTTTTTTTGGTGAAACACCTCATTTGTGTAGTAATAATACAGATCCTAAAAACATGTGGGTGAGTAAATGACGGGAAATTGTTGATTCTGGGTAAACTTGAACAAGGCAGAAGCAACGAGACTGTGGGAACAGATGCATCATGGGTGACAAGTACCTAGGGCAGCATGGAAGATCGGGAAGGACCAGCAGTCTGTCTCGATCTTTGCTGGGTAGTCTGGACCAGGGGTGTACGCTGAGGGGAATTTGGCCGATTTGATGATGTCATCAGCAGACTTGCTTTGGGCTGCAAAGGCAGCTGAATCTAGATCAATAAACCGGGGGGAGGCTGTGGACCATCAGTGTGGCTAGACCAACAGCTAACCAACAGATAGCAGAAAAAGCCTGCTGCAAGCCACATGTGGCATTCGCTCGTGGGTTTATGGCCTCTGATAACCCACATTCACTATCTACAAAATACAGTACTGGCTACTGGCTGTCTGCTTGCAAGCTAAACATGCATAGCTATATCATAAGCCATAGCTCATCAGTCAGCCAAAATAAACCATGCAGCAATCTGACAAACCGTCACTGGCGTTAGAACACATTGCAAGTGTTAATATGCAGACAGTGGGATCCGACCTGCTGAATTCATCTATGGATAAATATAGCAACATTTAATTATCATGAATAATCCAATTTCTCTTTGAGGTAAAAGAGTTTAATGTACTATGAAATCACACAGAAACAGTCAGAAGAAAAATGTCCTTCATAATGAAAAAGACAAGACAACTGAAACTAAGCTGAAATAAAATCCTCTTGTTATAATTTACTGACATCAGATTGATTATTGACTAATATTTACATTAATTTCAATAGTATGGATGAGGGCACATTCTGCCAAACATTGTGCTGTTCCTGGCTGTGTGTAGCAGTAATTTTTTTTATAATTAATATTTTGAATTAGATCTTTCATATATGTGTTTTTTTATGTTTGTTTTTAATATATCTTTTATATAAAATATATATTTTATTTCAGGTAAAACTAAAGGAAAAATGTTGCTTTGTAAACAGCTAATACACACACACACACACACACATACATACACACACACAATTTCATTTGAGTTAACGTTTATTTAATTTAATTTTGTTTTAAGTTAACTAAAGTAACCCTGCACTACAGCGCTGAATTTGATAATTATTTCTTTTTCAGAAGATCCCATCATTTTTATGCTGATTTTAACAGATTTAGCTGCACATGCAGATTCAGTGGGGATTATTTAGGGATGGAGATGAACAATATGAACTCAACAGCAAACCTGCAGCTCGTAAGCCAGAGCAAAAGCGTCGTATCTTTTCACATGCAAAGAGGGCATTATAAGAAAGCGTACAATAAATTAAAACAGAAACAAAAATGTAAGAAGAAAAAACACCAATTTGATTCTAAGGGTCAGAGAGGCAGCAGAAAACTGTCAACTTTGACATAGATATTAAAATTATGAATGGACCCCTGCGGTAAAAAAATAAATAATAATACCAAGTTGTATGATAATGACCCCTTTAAATGTCAACAAATTAAAAATGTAGCCCTTTTTAATGCTTGTTGACAAACAGTAATACTAGGGGGTAATTTCTAATTTTAAAATCAATGTTATCTTTTTTTAAAAAAAATTTTTTATAGCTAATAAATGATGTTACCAGTTTTGGAAATAAGGGGTCAGTAAATACATTAGCAGATACTATGCATATCTAATGTTAAAAAAATCTTGCAATTTTTTTGCAAGTTTTGTTATCTATGAAAATGAATGAAAGCTCATCAGGCACTCATCAGGAGAAGATGCTTTAATGATGATTAACTGATCGCTTGATTAATATTTATAGTGAAATGAGCTCAGCTGAGAAGACTTCAAACAATACTTACATGTTTACATTGAGGTGGTGTTAAATGGCACACAAGCAGATATTAATGAGGTGGAGGGACTCACAGTTTCCAAATAAAAACAAACAAACAAAACACAGAAATATGATACAATGACATACAAACCATACACAGTTATGACGTGAAATATTCGGAATTTCCTTGACATTGATTTTCTCTCAATAAAAATCTTCAGGCTGCTGTAACAACCTTGGCTGTTATCTAGTTTACCAATGAACTGTAAAGATCTGTCTTTTTATTGACCTGCTGTTGTGAAAGCACAATCAAAGAAAACATGCAGTCTCTGCACAGTATACATTGTCAGTCTTGCCTGAATATTATGCTGTTTTAAAAGTCATGCAGATGCTAAATAAAACTGTGTTAACTGACTTTACCAGTAAACAGAGAAGCTAGTTGCACAACATGAGTGCTTTAATGCTTGCAATGATAAATCTATAAAACATTTTAAACACAACCAATAAAAAGTAATAAGTACATACAGGCAAGAACTCAATCAGATGCAATCTCCACAATGCAATACTTAAAGTAATAGTTCGCAAAAAAAAAAAAAAAAAATTAAAAAAAGATAATAATAAAATTTGTTGAAAATTCGAGAAGCAGATTGGTTTGTTTCTTCATCAGGACACATTTGAAGAAATGTAGCGTTACATGACTTGTTCAACATTGGATCCTCTGCAGTGAATGGGTGCCATCAGAATGAGAGTCTAAACAGCTTATTAAAACCTCATAATAATCCACAGGCAATCCAAACCACTCCAGTCCATCCATTAACACCTTGTGAATTGAAAAGCTTTTTTTTTTTGTTTTTTTGCAAGAAATAAATCCAATTTTAAGATATTTTTAATCGTCTATATCAGGAGAGAAATATCCACAGATCAAGCACCTTTTACAAGCAAAAACAGTTCTAAACAAATATGCTGGTTGATTTTGATGTGAGAGGACAACAGGGATGAACACTGGAGGAAGTGTTATGTCTTATGTACTCGTATTTTTTCCAGAAGTGAACTTTAAAAGTTAAAACATCTTAATAACGAATTTGTTTCATACAAACACAGTTATTTGCTTCATAAAAAATTAGTTGATGGACTGGTGTGGTGGTGTGAATTACTTCAGGGTCATTGTGATGTTTTTTACAACTGTCTGGACTCTCATTCTGACGGCACCCATTCACTGCAGAGGATGAGGAAACAAACTTATCTATATCTTGGATGGCCTGAGGATTTTCAGCAAATTTTTATTTCTAAGTGAACTATTCCTTTAAAAACAGCGGTTCCCAACCAAGGGTGTATGTACCTCATGGTGTGCTTTAAATGTTTGATTTTGCATTGTTAAAAAAAAGTAGAAAAGTAGCTCTCATTCAAATTTGTACCATTGGCAATGCATTTGCTGTTTTGTGATATTTCATTCTTGAACCTCTATGGCATTTCGGTTTCACCATACAAAGGGTGCAAATGACTTAAATTTGGACAAATGATCTAGCTTTAATAATTTTATAGTCATCATTTTTTAAATTCAGTTACATAAAAGGGTAGACTGGTCTAATGTGAATCTGAAAATGAAGACTTAACATAGGGTCTTAACATAGTGCCTGGACCCAGGTGTCTCACTGAAGACAAAGGAAGCAACCTAGTTACAACGTAATGAGCATTTAAATAACATTAATGATAATGCTAAATGATATTCAGTATAAGTCGAGTTATACGTTTTGGGGTTGGTGAATTAATACTGAGCTGTGGGGGTACATAAGACAAAAACAGTTGGGAAACACTGCTTGTACATTACAAATCAACAGGCATGTGTCAAAATCCTAATCATCTCTTTATTGTGAAAGATAGAGCATTGAATTCAAAGATTCTAAATGACTGTACCATGCTGTTTGTAGATAGGGGGTTTTCTGTAGATGTTTACTCCTTGATCTAAAAGAAAGGAAAAGTCAAATTAGTTAATCTTAGTTCTTCATATAAGAGATACTGGGTTTTAAAAGGAGAAACAAAATCGATAACACATACAAAATGCACCAATAAACAATCATATCTGAAAAACTGACAACTGCTCCACATACAGTTTGGATATGCATTTACCAAAGAAAGACCTTGTCATTTTCTGTTAGTGTGTTTGATCGTGCAGACTTTGAATTTCTGTGTGAACTGCTTTAAGACAGAGAGATAACCAGACACAGAAAGTGCTATGAATGGTGAACATGTGCTTGGACACAGGGGCATGCTGGGATTGACACACAGTGGGCCGCTGGAAGACTCCAACAGTACCTGGCAGGTGAAAATGTTTGGGAGTCAGAAGGAGAGGAGGGGTGCTGGCCCCTGGAGAACTCCGACCACTGGACGGCTCAGTGCCTCCAATCACAAACACGGTCAAAGGTCAATAGGGAGAATAGCTCAGATTAGGGCTGGGCGAGGTATATAGCTATTGATATATGCCATGTTTACACACTGTTTTAATAAATACAAATATACAGTTGTAATTTCTTTTAAGGCGTCCTTGTTACAGTGTAATTATACATTTAGATTATAGTAACATTAAATAACTACATGAATTTACTATATGGTTAGGGTTAGGATTAGGTATTGGTTTAAGGTTAATTGCATGTAATTATGTTGTTATAATAGAAAGTACATGTAACTTTTGTAACAAGGAAACCTTAAAGTGTTACCAAATATACACAAACTAACTAAAGGGATTAATCTAAAAAAATAAAATAAAATAAAATAATAATAATAATAACTTAATTTTAACCAAAATCGAAGAGACAGAAGTTAGAGTTTAGAAAAATTTGAATGAGGGAAAAAACTAAATTAAGCCATGTTTACACACAAACTGTTTTTACTAAATAAATATATACACTAACTATAGGGATTAATCATATATATATATGTTAGGGGTGGAATGGTTCAATTTACGGTTCGGTCTGTATCACGGTTTTACAGTCACGGTTTCGTTACAGTTTGGTATGTGCTATGTTTAGGCAAAAACTATACTGTCAAATAAAAATTAAGAAAATAAGAATAATCTATCTAACTTTAAGCAACGGCACACAAAAACACAACAGAGTAAACATACAAAAAAATTTTTTTAGGTAGGTCAAACTTTAGTTTTTAGGTAAAGAAATTGAATAAAGTAATACTATGTAAAACAGCATTGCATATTTGACTGCAAAAATTAAAGATTCATCTTTATTAAAGTTACAAAAGTTATTTAATCAAGAGCAGTGAGTGATTTCTTTGTTGTTGCTGTTTGATTAAGTATAAAGAAAGTGCTGTCACTTTAAGAGAATGCACTGATACAGTACGTTCAGCCAGCTATGAACTAACCAATATGGAGACGGCATTTTGGCATACATTTTTCTATAAATTATAGAAAATTAATTATAAATTAATATAAAAAACACACACAATTTTTTGTTTTAATTGTTTTTAAATAAATATAAGATAGGTTATGGGATTATTTGATGTATATGCACTGATCTGGCTATTTATAACTAGTTACATTTATATACATGAAACGATTTAATAAATGAAAAATGTCATATAAGTGAACATAATTATTACGAAAATTAAAATTCAAGTGAAAATACTTGCTATAACACCCAGCTCTTTTTAGAAAAGATTTGGACAGGCTTTCTCTATTTTAAAACTCTATTTGGCACTTTGGGAGCACAAAGCCATATCAGATAACTGTATATAATCCATGGAAGGAAAAAAGAAATTGATTTGATGAAATCTGAAAATGAGTCTTTGGAGCACAGCAGACTCACCGGGTCTGTGGAAGTGCTGTGGGGAGCGTGACAGGGTGGGAGTGTAATTGTGGCGGCTGTAAATGGGCGAGCCAATGGAGCCTTGACTTGTTGACCGATGGAGTATTCGTTCTCGCATCTCGTAGTAACCCTGGTAAAAACAGGAAACATTCACCATAAAAAATTAAAATAAAAACACTATTGTTTCATCTGAAAATCTAAATGTGATCCACTTACAACACAACATCTTTGAATAAATTCTTGAATATTTGGAATGAAAATTTAATTAATTAATTTTTCAATAAAGCACATAATAATAAATAAATGCAATTCTAAATCTGACTCACCTCAGCAGTTGGTGTGGGTGACCTGGTCTGAAACAAGAGGGTAAAACATTAAATACATATACAAAGAAAAATTTGGAAAAAATAAATAAAGGCTTATTTATACATAGCTTTATGCATTAATTTATGCACTTTGGTCTATATTTACATGGAAATTAAATACATTATTATCATATTGAAGGCAGTGCTGCATAATACTTTAGGGGAAAAAGTTTTTTTCCGGATTCTTTGATGAATAGAAAGTTCAAAAGAATGGCATTTATTTGAAACCGAAATCTTTTGTAACACTGTAAATATTTCTACTGTTCACTGTCTTAAAAAAAGACAGCTTTTTAAAAATAAAGTATTTATCTTGGTAGCATTATATGTGTTGTGTTGTCTTGAATTTATGGTTATTTATTTATTTCTTAAAAAACATTGCATTACAATAATGAAATCTAATGAGAGTCATCAGTGAAAATTATAGGACTTTTAAAAGTTTAAAAAGTAAAAAAGAAATATCTGGATGCCCTGCAGATAAAAGAGCACTCTTGAGTAATCCATCTGAATCATAAAATCAGAAATAGGACACAACACAATCTCCTGGACTACTTCAAGACTGCTAATCCACATCGAGTGTGAGGTTTAGGACAACACCAATAATATGAGAAAGACCGAGTGGAACAGCGGTCAGCAGACAGGTGAAAGGTCATGTGACGAACTTACTCTGTCTTCTAGCATAGGCGAACACTCTCTCCTGGAGCTCTGCAGCTGTCAACAGAAAAGTGTAGCAAGGTGAAGTACTACTGTAAGTGAATAAATATCGCTTTTATTAAATGTATTAGTCTGTGTTCAATATCATACTGAACTCAAAAGCTCTGTTTCAAACCCAAGTTACTGTTTAAGTGCCTTCTAAAGCAGCATCCTATAATATAATATACAGGCGCTGGTCATATAATTAGAATATCATCAAAAAGTTGATTTATTTCACTAATTCCGTTCAAAAAGTGAAACTTGAATATTATATTCATTCATTACACACAGACTGATATATTTCAAATGTTTATTTCTTTTAATTTAATTTAAAATTTGAATATTGAGAAGAGGTTCAATATTGGAGACACCTGGTGCCACACTCTAATCAGCTAATTAACTCAAAACACCTGCCAAGCATTTTAATGGTCTGTCAGTCTAGTTCTGTAGGCTACACAATCATGGGAAAGACTGCTGACTTGACAGTTGTCCAAAAGACGACTATTGACACCTTGCACAAGGAGGGCAAGACACAAAAGGTCATTGCAGAAGAGGCTGGCTGTTCTCAGAGCTCTGTGTCCAAGCACATTAATAGAGAGGCGAAGGTAAGGAAAAAATGTGGTAGAAAAAAAGAAGTGTACAAGCAATAGGGATAACCGTACCCTGGAGAGGATTGTGAAACAAAACCCATTCAAAAATGTGGGGGAGATTCACAAAGAGTGGACTGCAGCTGGAGTCAGTGCTTCAAGAACCACTGCGCACAGACATATACAAGACATGGGTTTCAGCTGTCGCATTCCTTGTGTCAAGCCACTCTTACCAACAGACAGCATTCAAAAAGGACTGGACTGCTGCTGAGTGGTCCAAAGTTATGTTCTCCGATGAAAGTAATTTTTGCATTTCCTTTGGAAATAAGGGTCCCAGAGTCTGGAGGAAGAGAAAAGAGTCACACAATCCACGTTGCTTGAGGTCCAGTGTAAAGTTTCCACAGTCAGTGATGGTTTGTGTTTCCATGTCATCTGCTAGTGTTGGTCCACTATGTTTTCTGAGGTCCAAGGTCAATGCAGTCGTATACCAGGACGTTTTAGAGCACTTCATGCTTCCTGCTGCTGACCAACTTTATGGAGATGCAGATTTCATTTTCCAACAGGACTTGGCACCTGCACACAGTGCCAAAGCTACCAGTACCCGGTTTATGCACCATGGTATCCCTGTTCTTAATTGGCCAGCAAACTCGCTTGACCTTAACCCCATAGAAAATCTATGTGGTATTGTGAAGAGGAAGATGTGATATGCCAGACCCAAGAATGCAGAAGAGCTGAAGGCCACTATCAGAGCAACCTGGGCTCTCATAACACCTGAGCAGTGCCACAGACTGATCGACTCCATGCCACGCCGCATTGCTGCAGTAATTCAGGAAAAAGGAGCCCCAACTAAGTATTGAGTGCTGTACATACTCATACTTTTCATGTTCATACTTTTCAGTTGGCCAAGATTTCTAAAAATCCTTTCTTTGTATTGGTCTTAAGTTAAATTCAAATTTTCTGAGATCCTGAATTTGGAATTTTCCTTAGTTGTCAGTTATAATCATCAAAATTAAAAGAAATAAACATTTGAAATATACCAGTCTGTGTGTAATGAATGAATATAATATACAAGTTTCACTTTTTGAATGGAATTAGTGAAATAAATCAACTTTTTGATGATATTCTAATTATATGATCTAAGTGCATATATGCTATATTGCTGTAGAATTTGCCAAGAATGTGGCATAATTTTGCTACCCACTGAACCATTCTTCACATCAGAAGTGCGTGACCTATAATGCTGTCTAGATAGAGAGGTCATAGGACTGGAACAGAGCTTCGGCTTGACTTATTTGTACCTCTCCCACACTCTCTCTCTCCTCTGACTCATCCAGTGAGGTGGTGTAAAGTGGCTCATAGTTGATTAGATCTGGACGCTCAATGTCATAAATGGCTTTGACCTTGGGAATGGCTGCTAAATCCCTGTAATCAAGGATCTCATTGTCTACTTTTGCCTAGGGGACACAAACACACACGGAGTCACGCACACACATCAGCAGCAGTGAAAATATAAAGTTCCATAAAAAGCCTCTTTCCGGCCAATGTAAGGGTCTGAGCATGAGCATTTAAATAAAGAAAAATAATAAAAGACTTACATTACTTTAAAAAACGTTAACTTATGTTAAAGTGAGTTTATTTATTAAGTTAACATTTATATTTTAACACCGCTGTCAGGATTCACAGGAACGAGAGCCATCCATCTATCAGAAAGAGGACTTCTAGAAGTTTTAACAGCTAGAAAGCTACAGGAAGTCTCGGCTAAGCCAATTTATAACACTCTAAAGTTCAACAAAACATATGGTAGTTATAGATATTTTAGCAATCAGCTTTAAAAGCACTTACACTACCGTCTACTAGTTTGATTTTTTTATGTTTTGGTAACACTTTGTTTTAAGGTATCCTTGTTGCACATGTTACATGTACTTACTATTACAATAACAATTAATTATGCATAATTACATGCAAGTAACCCTAATCCAAACCCTAATCAGAGTCAGTACATGTAGTTAATTAATATTACTCAGCACTTACATGTATAATTACACTGCAAAAATAATGTGTAAAAAATGTTTTTTGAATGAAGTCACCAAGAGTGCTTTTTAAAAAAAATCTAAAATACATTAAAAATGGTTATATTGCGAAATATGTTTACAATTTTAAATAATTGTTTTCTATTTGAATACACTGTGAAATATAATTTATTTCTGTGATCCAAAGCTGAATTTTGAGCATCATTACTCCAGTCGTCAGTGTCACATGATCTTTCAAAAATCATTCTAATATGCCGATTTGATGCTCAAGAATCATTTATAATCTTTATCAATGTTGAAAACAGTTGTGCTGCTTAATAATTTTGTGGAAATATATTACATTATGGTGAAGTGATAAACTTACATAAATGGTGTGACCCGGTGAGCTAGGTATGCTTGAACCAGGTCTGGAACATATACTCTCGGACGACGAGCGTGTCGGCTGTGGAACAAGCACAGGTACAACATAAGCAATAAATAAAAACATCTGCATTTGCATTCTCAGCTAAACCACTGGATGTTCACCACTGACGTGATTATTCAGTAAACCTGATAAATGTTGCATTAGCCTTTACCAGAAGAGCTGTTTTACTGTGCATCACATTAGCCTAATGTAGTCTACCTTTTATACGTCAACACATTTTGTGACTCCTTGCACATGGCTGAAATGAGATACATTATGTTATATTAAAATATTCATGACCTATTGGCCAATCATACTGCAGAAAATCAATCAGCTGATCAAGGCTAAGACTCTTCATAAACAACAAAGAATGCACAACAAATCTAAAATGAGTGCAACAACAACAACAACAACAATATATATATATATAAATAAATCCTTCTTAGCATTAAAACATACATTTTGTAATATATATAACATATTCAAATATATATATGTAAGAAAACTTTAACCTGTGAACAATGATACGTATATTGTGAAAGATAGGACTAAATGATGACATCATCCTGGAAACAAAACTAAAATAAATCATTCATTTGCCTTCCACACAATGAATGAGACTCATCGATGGCAATTTCATGTTTTCGATGGCAGGAAATGCTTGAGGATCAAAATGCAAGTGCATCTGATATTACTCAGCATATTGAAATGCTGAAATGCACCATGCGTGTTTACAGCAGCTTAGCTTGTTTTGAGGCCTGTGTGGCACAATAACAAAGGAACTGGGCTGAACTATCTGTTCCGTGGCATTAGCGTCTGTGAGATGGACCAAACCAGATGTTAATGATGGTTTATGGCTAAAACTGTGAGCAGGTGGTCTGAGCACGGCAGTGTAGCTGCCAATGAGGAGCACTGCAGCCTGCCGCCTCCAGGGGCAGCACATGGTCATGCGATGCCATGGCGCAGCTAGCAGCGAGTACAGTACCTGCCTTTCTGTTTTGCTGAGGAGAGCTAGAGACGCAGGCAATAGCTGTGGAGGAAGACACAGGGGTTTGGTTGGACATCACACAAGACTGTGAACCACATAGTCTATAGTGATGTTCCCGGAGTCTACTAAAAGTCTACTAAAAACAGTAGTATAGTGGAGAAGAACATACAGACAGCAGAAACACAGGACACACATGTAAACACTGAATGACATGGAAAGGACCATACCCTCTGTCTCTCCTCGCCTCTGGGCGAATGTTTACAGCCTGGATGCCAAACTGTTGATCCTGCATGAAGAATAAAAACTAAATGTAATGCTAAAATGTAATAAAAAAATAACTATATAGTCAGAAAATAATTGTTTTATTCAGCAAAGATGCATTAAAAGTGGCAGGAAAGACATATAATTTGTATTTGTCACAAAAGATTCCTATTTCAAATGCACTGGAGTAATGATGCTGAAAATTTGCATCTGAGAAATAATTTCTCTTTTAAATTCTAATACTATTTCACAATATTATAGCTTTAACCCTATTTTTGATCAAATAAATGCATCCTAAGATAGCATAAGATACATATTTCAAAAACATTTAAAAAATAAACCCCAAACTTCTGAATGCTATGGTGTATCGCTGTCTGCACAATACTATAGACAACATACATAAGGCGATACAATACAATATAAATAAACAGAAATACATACATAATCTAAACAAAAAATAGCTCTTTAGTCCCAGGCATTCAAGATTTTTTTTTTTCTAAATCCATGTACTCAGCTAAAAACGATCAGTGAAACAACCTCACTGTAAACCAAAAGAATAAACACTATTTTATTTGATCTGTCAGTATATTTTATTAAATTATAAGGAATTTATTTGGTTAAACATAGCAATTAAATAGCTAAAAAAACAATAACATAATAAAAACAAATACAAATACACTTAATTTAAATGACTCTGACATGAATTAAATATTGACATTATTGACAATATTGCAAACTCGGATCAGTCAAATGCACCGCAAATCAAGCACAACTGTGATAAACTTTCTACAATTATTCACAGTAATTTTACATGATTACACAATAGTTGACCAGGCCTTTTACATCATAAAAAAAGGCTTTTGACATTCTGTTTTAGTAAAATGACACCGGTTCAAGCATTCTGCGGAATAAATGTATATTTTACAGTATATGGCATCTATGAAGGGTGAGACTCACCTTGCAGGTACATCTCCTCTCCTTCAGTGAACATCTGGTTACACCTGCTACAAGCGGGCACAGCTGGGGTGGTAGTGCTTGTCCCCAGCCTGTGGAGAAACACACACTCAAAGTTAAACTGTATAACAGCTATTACAGATAACTCAAACAGACTGCTACAGAGACGCTGATGTTTTGCATGTGTATCGTGTGAGACCACACATATTTTATTCAAATGACCAGAACCAACAAGCTTATCGAATGTAATACAGAGATGTCCTGTGTTCGCAGACTCTCTTCGAAGAGTAGAAATCATCTGAAAACATGGGTGATGAGAAAGGGCATCTGTCTCTCTCACAGCCAATCAGATTCAATTAACTGGATGAAACTTCCTGTTGCAATACTGTGGAGTGTGCTGTGAGCCTGTTGTGAAACTCTAGACAGTTATCTATGAGGGATCAGAAGTGTGTAACATGCTTTTATGCTGCAGATCTGTGTCACAATCAGTGTGTTTTGTTGTGGTACATACAGTATGATTTGTGCGGTCAAGTGATAAATGTATTGTTCAGCTAAAAACAGCGGTTTTGTGCAATGGTGGGTTAGGATTCCAAAATAGGTCACAGAAAAATAAGAAAATTTGACCAAGACTACATTAAATACATAGATAAACATGGTTTGTGCTGACCAGAATGTTTAATGCAGGGAATTAAGCAACTGAATTCAATACAAAGAAAACATTTCTGCGCTGTGTTGGGTTGTCACTTGATGGCTCATTCGATGAATGCAATTTTCTTTCCTGTGTTGACATATTTCCTATTCAAACAGGAAGTTGGAAATATTCTGACAGGGTGCAGAAGTGTTTACATTTTAAGCTACTTTCTGTTTAATGTTAATGCATTATATTTGGTGCATGCCAGGGTCAGAAATTACCTTTTCTATTAAGAAAATAACCTTCTGATTTCATTGAACTGTATTCATTGACTGGTTATAATGCTCAACACTGCAAAAATGCATAAAAAGACGGAACAAAAGCAGATCTAAATTTAATGCTGACTGCCCGAATAGATTTGGTTTAATTGCAAAGGAGCATTTTTTTTTGCTCCTCATGTTTTTTTAATGCCCCTACAAAGAAATTGCACCAATATTTTTGGTGCATTTTCTAGAAAAGGAAACTGATAGAAGCTGTTTGTTTGAAATCTTTAAGTGTATAAAATATTTTCACTCATAAATGGTACTCCAGTAATGTGTCATTTACAACTTTAAAAAACGTTTTTTTTTTTACACTCTAGATGACCTCAAAGACAGTGTTATTTTAATATTATTTATATAATATTATAATACTTATTATTTTTAATTAGCTTTTATTTTTATATTTGCAGTGCGCATTTCCAGTTTTAGTTTTAGTAATGCAATTTTAGTACTTCAACTAATTTCATTTTTCATTTAATATTTATATTTTATTTCAATCCTAATTTTTTTTAAATAGTTTAAGTTAACAATAACAACACTGCTCAAAGCTACAGACATGAACTAAAAGCCACAAAAAAGTATTTCAAGGTGTCAGTTTGTCATCAGTCCAGAACTCTCTCTCTCTCTCTCTCTCTCTCTGTCTCTGTGTGTGTTGTGTTGTGTGTTTCTGGTACCTCCAGGACCTTCCCAGTGATGAACTGCTGACATGCTTCACACTGCACTCCAAACAAGAGCTGATAATCACGCTCACAGTAGGGGGTGCCATCTCTGCACACATACAGAAAACAAACCAATGCATAACATCATCTATCATTTTGGATGGAATTGGATGGATTTTGTGTATACATTTGTCTTACTTGCTGATGTATTCCCCAGTCAATACTTTGGCACAGGCCTTGCATTTAAAACAGCCCAAATGCCACTGACTCTCTAGAGCCAACAGAGCTGACCGTTCTTAATATCTCTGCCACAGCCCGCACAACCTGAACACACACACAAGAAAAAACTCATCTGAACTCAGACTAACTCTACTGATGCTTTTTCCTGTAAAAAACGTCTTTGAACTCTGAAGTTTTTTTTTTTTTTTTTTTTTTTTTTTTTTTTTTGAGTTGATCACTGTCATGAATCAATATTTTTGTGATAAACACTTTCGGGTCTTGATCTGTTACATCAGAACACTACTGACTCACACAGAGGCCTGTAATCAAACAACATTGCTGTCTTAACTCCATTAGTGATATCTGCCTGGTGCTTTCTCTTCACATTTTACATTTTATACATTGTAGATGAAAGCAGATCGTTGGCTTTGGCAGTCGAGCTTAAAGGCTTAAGTGGAAATTAATATTAATTTTTATTATAGTAGGTGGGATCCTGGCCAAAAAGCCCCCAAACCACACAGAAAAGGGAACAAAGGGGAGATGCAGGTTTGAATAATTTACCGTTTCACGTGTATATCCATGCCAGAGGATCTCTAAGTGGCTTTACAGGATTTTATACAATCACTTTCTTTCCCATTAAGTCACTGTGTGGATGTGGCAGTTTGTACTTTTACTATAGTTAATGCACACTGGCGGTATGTTTTATATCTTTAATAAGTTTAAATATGCATTAAGGAAGTACTAATTAAATAATCTTATTCATAAAATGTATGCATCAAAATGAAATAATGAGAAATGTTAGTATGATGAAGTGTGGAAACATCTTCTTTATCCCTTCTGGCTAGACACTTTTGGTTTTTAATTGAGTAAGATTTTAATAAAATCTAAATAAATATACGGAGCAGAAAATGCCATGCAGAAAAAAAATAGTAGGCTAAATCGATTACTATTGCGTTCCCTCGATTTACTAAATCGATCAAGGGAACGCAATAGTAATCGTGTGCACATTTTAGTACAGTGAGGGAACGAATTATTTTTTCTTGCATGTCATGTGTGGGGCTCCGTATAAATAGATATAAATATAGATATAAATAAATAGATTAAAAAAAGGGATAAAAGATAAAATAAGAAATTAAATAAGGAGTTACACTCTGTATATAAAATGAGTCTTTTTATGATTTCTTTACTTTCTGAGTTTTGGTGATGGTGACTTATGGTAACAGTTTTTTTTTTCTTAAATATCTAATGAATTCATTAATTAATAGCTAATGAATTCACAACTAATGCAACATTCAATATGACATAACAAATTCTACTATGATGTGTAAAAAAATAATATTTTAAGTATTATATCATTTTCTCACATTTCACTAATGGAAATGATCTTTTTGTTGATTTGGCTGGAAATGTGTTTCATTTATCACTGATTTACTGTCTTTTGAATAAAAAAAAATGCAGCATATATGATTATATAATTATAAAGTGTAATGAATAGAACTAGTTATTTTATCTAGATTTGGGGTTGAAATATGGCCCTGACAGTTTGAACTTGACCGGTTATGAGACATTCACTCATGTGGAGGTTTAGATGTGTGCTTCCTGCACTCACTGCTGGGTCCCACAGCATCTTTGGTGGGTCCTGGAGACATGGGCTCTGCGCAGTACTGACACGACAGTCCTTGCCATTGAACGTCACTCTGTCTCCAGCAGGAAATGGTCTCCTGTAGGCCATAAATATATGATCCCTGTTAAAACTTCTCTCAGTGCTGGACTTAGCATTAAACACAATGACAATGACTGTATAATGTCATGTGTGTGTGCGTGATAGTCTATAGGCTCTTACTTGAAGATTGGTGTGTGTGTGTGTGTGGGTGGGTGTGTGTGTGTGTGTGTGTGTGTGTGTGTGTGTGTGTGTGTGTGCGCGTGTGTGTGTATTTGTGATAGTCTAAAGGCTCTTACTTGAAGATTGGTGTGTGTGTGTGTGTGTGTGTGTCCATATGCTCTTACTTGCAGATTGTGCACACAAAGCATTTTTGGTGGTAGGTCTTCCCGAGTGCAGTCACCACCTCCCCTTCCACAATCTCTCTCACAGATGTTACAGCAGGTGCCGTGGATGCGCTGGTAGTCCAGAGTGCACAGATAGTCTCCATTCTTCATGGAAGAATCCTCCTTTAGCCAGATCGCCACCACATACTAAACAAAAACAAAT